>NC_143162.1:13625000-13667500 GCF_047325235.1 Durio zibethinus
GCTCGAAGCTACTGTGCGTTGGATTATGACTGAATGCCTCTAAGTCAGAATCTGGGCTAGAAGCGATGCGCGCACCCATCGCCAGATTGTCAACCCGCAGTAGGGTCTTATGGCCCCTAAGGGCATGTGTCGTAGGTGCAGCCCCTGCGGCGGACGAGCCGTACGGGCCACCCTGAAGCTCAATTCCCACCGAGCGATGGGTAGAATCCTCTGCAGATGACTTAAATACGTGACAGGGTATTGTAAGTGGCAGAGTGGCCTTGCTTCCATGGTCCAATGAGATTCAGCCCTTTGTCGCTTTGATTCGTCCTTCCCTCCTCCCCTTCCCCCTCCCCTTCCCCCGTCGACCTTCCTTCTTTTTACGTCACCCCCCTCTAGGGTTGGGCATGACCCGGGGCCTTCCATCCCTCGATCCTGATCGAGAATGAACTTCGTATGCCGAAGTCAACCTACGAAATGAACGTGTGGGCACTAAGCTGGCCAGAGAGGTAGAATGCCCAAGCGAGGATCGATCGGGTCCCCCTCTACGTGTTACCGATCTTGCTACGGTTCCTACTGCCACAACCCTCAGTCTGATCGGAGCTTAGACTGGGAATGAACTCTGTATGCCTAAGTCAACCTACGAAACAAGCGTGCGGGCACTAAGCTGACCAAAGAGGTAGAATATGCAAGCTAAGGATCAATCGGGTCCCCCTCTATGTGCTGCAGAGCCTGCAGGCTTTCTATATGGTTTGGATTCGGCCCCATTCCCTGGGACCACCTGGATGCAGTGCTAGCATGTTATAGGCCTGGTCTTGGTGTCGCGGATAGGCCAGACTTCTAAGCAGACGATCTTGACAGCAATAGCAATGACTATTGCTGGAACCCCCACCTCTGCGTACGGTGCTCGAGCCTTGGCCGTTGGTGCGCGGGCCTCAACTCCTGGTGTGCACGCCCAAGGCCTGACACTAACACTTGGTGTGGGTTGCTGCCTCGGACACCCCTAGTCTGATCGCATGCTCACACCTCAATCATCAGTGCCCTCACGTCGGTCTGACTGCGTGCCCGAGCACCGCTCACCAATACCCACACCTGGGCCTGGCTCAATTCTGCCGAACCTAACACTGTGTCTGACCCCTGGAGTCCTGATCATTGCCCGTACCACTATCTCAATCCAGTTTCTCGTGACCTGTACCTCGAGTAGGCCTCAAGGCCTAGTCCCCCCCGGCTATTGAACCCTATCCTACTACAACCCAGGGGCCAGTCCCAGCTTGCCTGCTGATCGTGACACATGCGTCACGGGCTCTGACCTTAGACTCAAAATCCATACAGCTTTAGGCTTGGAATCTCCTCCTTTATGCCTAAGTCAGCCTAAAACACAAGCGTGCAGGCACTGGAACAATGGTAAGGGCTGATTACGCAAGTTAAAGAGAAACAGGATAACAAGGCAGAATGCTAGAATATGCTTTGTATTCATTGAAACAGAAGTGTTTGATGGTGTACAAATGAGGGTGGAGCAGCGCTCTATTTATAGTTGAGGCTCTAGCTACACTTAATGGCAATATCCCTAGAATAAAGGCTAAAATCATAGGATTATACATATTACAATCAATCAATCAAGATTCTAACTCCTAATTTCTAGGGTCAACCAAATCTGCCAGGATGCTCCTGCTGATCCTGCAAGGTTCCAGAAGCTTCACTTGCATATCCAGCACCTTGGGCCATTTTGGATGTGGTGTGGGTAGCCTGCATGCCAGGCGTTGGCCTCACGGGCTGGCCTGCAAGCTGGGCGGGTGTTTTGACCTTGTCTCCTAGCCCTTGCATGCAAATACCTGCCAGTGCGCCTGGTCTACGGGCCTTAACCTCTGGCTCGCCTGTTGGTGTGCATGGTATGCCTAACATAATGCCCCCGTTTCATCTTCTGCAAGGTACTACTTGATCTGATCCTTGAACTACCATAAGTCTTCTACTGGTTCCCAACTCACCTCATTGTCTGGAAACCCCTTCCAGCATACCAAGTACTCTTGTCTTGGTTGGTAGTTCTTCTGTCTCACCTCCTAGTCAGCTATGATGTTGTGGACCTCCTTTTCATATGAGACCCTTGCTCCCAATGGTGCACACTTTGACTCTACCCATCCTGGATCTCCCTCCTCCTCATGGAATGGTTTGAGCATGCTTACATGGAACACCAGGTGTACCCTCAGCTTGGGTGGCATATCCAGCTTGTAGGCAACCTTGCCTACCCTCTTGACTACCTGAAAAGGTCCCTCATATTTCCAGACTAGGTCTTTGTGTAGCCTCCTGTGGCGCACAATGGGATGCAGCTTCACCAACACCAAGTCCCCAACTTGGAACTGCACGTCCCACCTATTCTGGTCTACCCACTTCTTTGACCTCTTGGTCGCCTTATGTAGACAGACTCTGGCCAAGTCAGTTTGCTCCTGCCATGCCTTGGCAAACTTATATGCTACTGGATTCAGCCTTGTATAACCTGCAGCAATCAAACTAGGTGTTAGTGGTTGTTGCCCTGTCACAACCTCAAATGGGCTCTGGTTCGTTACCTCGTTCCTTTGCAAGTTGTAGGAAAACTGTGCAACATCTAGTAGCTTTGGCTATTCCCTTTGTGTGGCACTCACATAGTGCCTGAGGTAGACCTCCAATAGTCCATTCACACGTTCTATCTACCCATCGGTCTGTGGATGCATGCTGGTGGAAAAGTTCAAGTCTAACCCCAATACCTTGAACAACTCAATCCAGAACCTACCCGTGAAACGCCCGTCCCGATCACTAACAATGGTCTTCGGTACTCCCCAGTACTTAACCATCTTCTTCAGGAATAGTCAAGCCTTGGCTGTAGGATCATGTGCAAGTTCCTCCTTGATATATGGCACCAGTGACCCCTTGGTTCATTAATGACAGCAAGGTTAACCTTCCTACTCAGGGTGTCTGCCACTAGGTTCACCCATCCTGGCTTGTAGTCCATATGGAAATCAAATTCTGCAAGAAAATCTTGCCATCTCATCTGTTTGGGGGATAGCTTCTTCTACTTTTGGAAGTAGTTGGTTGCCACATTGTCCATCCTAACCACGAACCTCGACCACAACATTTAATGGCATCAAGTGTGCAAGCAGTGTGCCACTGTAATCATCTGCTTTTCTTGGACCAAGTACTTACGCTTAGTCTCATTCAGCTTTCTGCTCTCGAACAGACTGGACGTCCCTCCTGCATCAACACGCCCCCTATGGTAAAGTTTGATGCATCTGTATGCACCTCATACAGCTTGGCATGGTCTAACAAGGCCAAGACTGGCTCTTCAGTCACAGCCTGCTTCAACCTATCAAAGGCTTCCTGGCACCCTGCGCTCCACTCCCATGCTCTCTCTTTCTTGAGCAAGTCAGTCAATGGCATGGCTATTGCTGAGTGACCTTTCTTGAAGTTCTTGTAGTAGTTAACCAGCCCAAGGAATGATCTCAACTCAGTGACCTTGGCTGGCGGTTGCCACTCTAGGATGGAATGCACCTTGCCTTCATCCATGCGTATCCTTCTACCTCCCACTATGTGGCCAAAGAACGGTATCTCTTGCTGGGTGAATGAGCACTTCTCCCTCTTGAAAAATAGCTTGTGCGCCTACAACACCTTGAACACCTGTCTCAAGTGGTCTACATGCTCTCCCAAAGTCTGGCTGTAGATCACAATGTCATCCAAATAAGCCACAACAAATCAATCAAGGAACGACTGAAGTACCTTGTTCATAAGGGTGCAGAATGTTGCTGGGGTATTCATGAGTCTGAATGGCATGACCAAGAACTCATACGAACCATATCGAGTGACACATGCTGTCTCTGGCTCACTCCCTCCATGATCCTGACTTGGTAGTAGCCTGACCTCAAATCCAGCTTGGTGAACCACCTTGCACTCCCAAGTTGGTCGAACAAGTCTGCAATGAGTGGGATAAGGTACTTGTTCTTGATGGTCAGCTTGTTCAAAGCCCAGTAGTCTATGCACAGTTGCAACGACCCGTCATGCTTGTGCTAGAATAGAACCGGTGCACCATATGGTTCCTTTGATGGCTTGATGAAGCCAACATCAACTAACTCTTTGAGCTGCTTCCTTAACTCCTCCAACTCTGGTGGGGACATTTGGTAAAGGGCTCTAGCTGGTGGCTTGGCCTTGAACACTAGCTCGATCTTATGGTCCACTTCCCTCTTATGTGGTAGCTGGCTAGGTAGCTTTACAGGCATCACATCGCTAAAGGTCTTCAGTACTTTTAGCACTTCCTAGGGTGACTTGGTCTCTTTCTCCCTTGGTTCCTCATACTTTAGGGGCTGCCAAGAAGGTGTCTTCTTGTCTGCTTACCACCTTGGCAAATTGGATGGCTGACACCACCCGTGACCCAATTCCAGACCCTCTCCTCAATGGCACTAGGCATTGGCACCATGCATCCAAGATGCAAACACAATCGGCAAAAGGCACAAGGAGGGCGTTAATTCGAATAAGGAAATCTAACCCAATCACAAACTCATAGTCATGAAGGGGTATTACCTCTATGATTTCCTTGCCTTTCCAGTCTCTAAGCTGTAACTCCACTCCCCGTGCTACTCTAATGGTTGGAACCTCCTTGGAGTTCACCGTTTTAATGGTACCAATCCCTTTCTGCACCTTTAGTCTGAGCTTCTGGGCTCCATCACCTGAAATAAAAAGATGTGAGGCACCTATGTCCATCAGTGTGCTCACCTTCTGACCTGTAACCATCAGATCCGTAAACATCAAGCCCTTTGGCTTATGGCTTCCCTTACTCTGGATAACATTGAGCACCAATGACCCAAGCTTTGCTACCCTTGTCTCTGGTTCCTCGTCAGACTCTTTGTCTACAACAGCTAGCTTGCCCTTCTAAGGGTAATTGTGTGCTATGTGGCTCCCTCCACATAGGTAGCATGCTAGTGGCTCTCGATCCTCTTTTGCTTTCCACTTTCCTGCTGGTGGCTTCCTCTCACCATCCTTGGTTGAATGGTCTCGGTCTCCATCCTTGGACTCTCAATCACGGTCCTTCCCCTTGGACTATTTTTTTCGATCCCTATCATCCCTACCCTTACCCTTGGGCTTGGAAGACTCGAATTTGTTCAGAGGCTTGAACTCTATCAAGGCCTCAGCAGTAGTCATGGCTTTAGCCAAGTCATGAACTCCCCTCCGTTGTAGCTCATGCTTCACCCACGGCTTCAGCCTATCCATGAAAGCAAATAAGGCATCCTTCTCACCTAGATTTGAGATCTGTAGCATCAGTTCAGAGAATTTTTGGACATACTCCCTTATGTCCTTTTGCTGGCTCAGCCAGTGTAACTTTACCCATGCCTAATCATCGGCATACTCCGGGTAAAACTGCTCTCTGAACTCTTTTTGGAACTCTACCCAAGTTCCAATCTTGGTACACCCATGCTTAACATCATCACCTCTATGCCTCCACCATAATAAGGCACATCAGGCGCACCAGTAGGCGAGCCAAAGGTTGAGGCCCGCAGACCAGGCACACTGGCGGGTATTTGTGTGCAAGTCTTAGGAGACAAGGTCAAAATGCCCGCCCAGCTTGCAGGCTAGCCTGTGAGGCCAAGGCTTGGCATGCAGGCCACCTGCACCACATTCAGAAGGGCCCAAGGTGCTGGATATGCAAGTGAAGCTTTTGGAACCTTACAAGATTAGCAGGAGCCTCCTTACAGATTTGGTTGACCCTAGAAATCAGGAGTTAGAATCTTGATTGATTGTAATCTGTATAATCCCATGATTTTAGCCTTTATTCTAGGGATATTGCCATTAAGTGTAGCTGGAGCCTCAACTATAAATAGAGGGCTGCTTCACCCTCATTTGTACACCATCAAACACTTCTGTTTCAGTGAATACAAAGCATATTCCAGCATTCTACCTTGTTATCTTGTTTTTCTTTAACTTGCATAATCAGCCCTTCCCATTGTTCTAGTGCCCGCACGCTTGTGTTTTAAGCTGACTTAGGCATAAAAGAAGAGATTCCAAGCCTAAGGCTGCACAGATTTTGAGTCTAAGGTCAGAGCCCATGACACATGTACATGCCTCGACCACCATTGAGACATGTTGGCCCTTGGTCTCGACACATGCTTCGACTGCCATCAGTGCATGCTGGACCTTGGTGCAGGCAGTTCCCTCGAACAACATCGGCCCGTACTGGGTCGTGCACCAAGCGGTCGCACCTGGGCTCAGGCCGTGCACCCTACGTACCAAGATCGAGCAGTAGGTGGGTTCAGGGATATTTTCATGTTTCTGGAGTGCCAAAGCCATTTTTGTGGTCCACGAATTCATATGAGCACTCCCCAATGCCCGCGCACCACGCGTGGGTGTCCTGAGCCTGGGCCGAGCACTAATGATCGCTACAACCGGGTGGTAGGTGAGTTCAGGAACATCTTCATATTTCTACCATGCCAATGCCATTTTTATGGCCTATGAATTCATATGAGCACTCCCTAACGCCCGCACACCATGCGCAGGTGTCCTGAGCCCCGGTCGAGCACCATACGCGCCACGATCGGGTGGTAGGTGGGTTTAGGCACATCTTCATATTTTTGCCATGCCAATGCCATTTTTATGGCTTGTAAATTTATACAATGGTCCCCTAAGCCTTCATGTGAAGTTTCACGACAAGATGACTCATTTTCTATTTTTCATGATTTTTGAAATTTTTTGTGGTTCAAGATTTTTTAAAATATTTTTACAAGGAGTTTTGGCCCCAAATTTGGTAGATCTGATCCTTGTATTTTTTTTGGCATGCACAAAAATATTCAACGAAAAACTCGAAGTGTAGAAGATTTTGTGGTTATTTGAAAAAATTATCCCCATTTTAGACACTTAAATGGTTACTAGCAGCAAACCTGTAAAATCTCATATGCCCTGTAAGGGGGTGTGAGTTGTTGAGGTTTGTTGAGAGATAGGGGGCCAATATAAGGGCCAAGTACAAGCACCCATCACACATCATGTACGCACACCCCCTGGACCCTTAATCGCCGGAACCCCCAATGTCACCGGTCAGGTTCTTTGGCGATGCTCTGGCGATGGTGCCCCAAAAAAATACCAATATGGCACCAGCACATGCCCAAGCCCAGCATGTGCACTGTGGGTCAAAATTGAACTTCGACCAAGGCCTCAACCATCAACGGCACATAATGACGCATGGTGATGGACATGCATCGACCATCATCGGCACAGGCTGCCCTTTGGTACGGACACTTGCCTCAATTGCCATCGGCACAAGCTGGCCCTTGGAACAGGCACGTACCTTGACCACCATCAATACATGCATGTCTTGATGAGCATCGACAGAAGATGGCCCTTGGTACGGATGGTTGCCTCGAGCACCATCGACACATGTTGGGCCTTGGTGCGGGCACATGCCTTGACCACCACCATCACAAGCTGGCCATTGGTACGGGCACTTGCATGGACCACCATCGGCACATGGCATGCCTTGATCAGCATCAGCAGAAGATGGTCCCTGGTGCGTGCGATTACCTCAAACACTATCGGCACATGCTGGGCCTTGGTGCGGATGGTTGCCTCGAGCACCATCGGTACAAGCCGACCCTTGGTACGGGCACTTGCCTCAACCACCATCAGTACATGCTGGGCCTTGGTGCGAGCAGTTGCCTCGAACACCATCGGCACATGCTAGGTGTCATGAGCCAACCTTGTATAGGGCCATGACCGGGGCTTAGGTTGTCATGAGCCACCCATGTATAGGGCCATGGCTGGGTAGATCTTTTGTGCTAGGAAAAATGTCCCCATTTCAAACATTGTAATGGTTAGTGGTAGCATAGCTCTAAAATCTCTAAGGCTCTTTAGGGGGGTGAACCGGCAGCGTATTGTTGGGCTGTCTCATCGGTCACTATGCAGCCCTAGGCCATCCACTAGGGCTACCCCCTGGCCTTGGTGATGGTGGGAAGACTCGATGTATGATTCTCGATTATAATAAAATCTACCCCAATTAAATGTCTCGAATGTTGCCTCGATGTGTTTTTCTTTTTCTGGAAGTGAATGTGCCTTCTTATGTGTGCTTGAGATTGATTTCGATATAATGTGCCTTATTATGAATGCTTGGGACTAACCATGGCTTATGGTTATTTGTTTAGATATCAAACTATTGAAGGCTAACTTGGGTGGAAGAGTCCATTCAAGTGCCACACGATTTATTATTTGTTGAGAGAAAGCTTAGTCCGTGACACGTGGTATCAAAGCATGATTGAGAAGTGCTAGGAAATGGAGGTGATGGCCACAAGTGTTGGACCCAATTACCAACAGAGAATTGAGGAACTTTAGGCCATGGTAGTCATAATGAAAACTCACATGGTGACTAAAGATCGAGTGAGGGAGATCGAGACAACCCAACGAGACTTATCCGATACTTGCCACAATGTGAGCGAAGATGCTAGAGATGCCTTGAATATTCTCCAAAAGGAGTTTGAAGAGCTCAAAGCACAGATGAGCATCTTACAAATGGCTGTGGCTAGATCGGGTTTGAGCTCAACGAAAAGAGGGAAAAGGCCCAAGGTGTCAGAGCCTCGATGCTATAAGGGGGCAAAGGATGCTAAGGAGTTTGAAAATTTCTTGTTTGACATGGAGTAGTACTTTCGAGCTGTACACATGGATTCAAAGGAAGACAAGGTAGCAATGGTGTCGATGTACCTCACAGGGGATGCTAAGCTATGGTGGCACTCCAAGTTTGTCAATGACGAGTGTCTGATTAAGACTTGGATGGACTTGAAACAAGAATTGAAAAACCAATTTTTCCCTGAGAATGTGGAGTATATGGCTCGAAAGAGGCTTCGAGAGTTGGTGCAAATAGGAACAATGCGAGAGTTTGTAAGGAGCTTTTCTACCCTGATGTTGGATATTCGAGACACGTTCGAAAAGGACAAGATGTTTTATTTTCTTGAGGGCATCAAAACTTGGGCTAAGACAGAACTACAAAGACAAAAAGTACAAGATGTGGCCATGGCATGGCTGTAGCTAAACGTCTCCATGATTATAATGATGGCTCCTCAAAATGGAAAAATCCTCCATTAGCTGGCAGTAGCTTCAACTTTGGGAGTGAGGGAAAGATGACTAGGTTGGACCGGCCCTTCAGTAGGGGATCAGACAGGAGGTCCTTTGGTCGAGATAGTTCCTAACCCAAGACAAGCAAAGCAGTGATTTTCAAGCTTAGGCAACTGCTAGCTTGCTTTCTTTGCAAGGGGCCACATCGGGTGGCCGAATGCCCACACAGAGGAGCCCTTAATGCCTTAAGGGCCTCATCTCAAGAGTTTGCAAAAGTGCCAGAGAGCGTTGAAGAAGTTGAAGAGGAGCCGGCCAGGATAGGTTCAATAAGGTTCCTCAATGCCCTCCACACCCATTTGAACACAATAAAGAAAGAACAGGGTAAAGGTCTGATGTATGTGAACTTAACGATCAATAAGAAGGCCACTAAGGCCATGGTAGATACGGGTGCAACCGATACTTTCATCACACCAGAAGAAGCATAAAGGTGTGGTCTCCAGGTTAGCAAGGACTGTAGACGAATGAAGGTAATCAATTCGCCAGCCTTTACGGTTAGTGGAAGCTCCAAGAGTGTGACAACCAAATTGAGAGTGGTTAGTGGTAGCATAGCTCTAAAATCTCTAAGGCCCTTTAAGAGGGGTGAGCCGATAGCATATTGTTGGGCTGTCTCACCGGTCGCTATGATGGGCCTAGGCCATCCACCAAGGGTTGCCCCCTGGCCTTGGTGATGGTGGGAAATCCCGATGTATGATTCTCGATTATAATAAAATCCACCCCAATTGAATGTCCCAAATGTTGCCTCAATGTGTTTTTCTTTTTCTCGATGTGAATGTGCCTTCTTGTGTGTGTTTGAGATTGATCTCGATATAATGTGCCTTATTATGAATGCTTGGGACTAACCATGGCTTATGGTTATTCATTCAGATATCAAACTATTGAAGGCTGACTCGAGTGGAAGCGTCCATTCAAGTGCCACACGGTCTATTGCTTGTTGAGAGAAAGCTTAGTCTGTGACACTAGGCCTTGGTGCGGGTGTCACGGGCTTTGACCTTAGACTTAGAATCTATACGGCCTTAGGCTTGGGATCTCCACCTTTATGCCTAAGTCAGCCTAAAACACAAGCGTGCGGGCACTAGAACAGTGGAAAGGGCTGATTACGTAAGTTAAACAGAAACAAGATAATAAGGCAGAATGCTGGAATATGCTCTGTATTCACCGAAACAGAAGTGTTTGATGGTGTACAAATGAGGGTGGAGCAGCCCTATATTTATAGTTGAGGCTTCAGCTACACTTAATGGTAATATCCCTAGAATAAAGGCTAAAATCAAGGGATTATATAGATTACAATCAATCAAGATTCTAACTCTTGATTTCTAGGGTCAACCAAATCTGCCAGGAAGCTCCTGCTAATCCTACAAGCTTCCAGAATGTTCACTTGCATATCTAGCACCTTGAGCCCTTCTGGATATGGTACAGGCAGCTTACATGCCAGGCCTTGGCCTCACGGGCTGGCCTGTAAGCTGGGCGGGCGTTCTGGCCTCATCTCCCAGGCCTTGCGTGCAAATACCCACCAACAAGCCTGGTCTATGGGACTCAACCTCTGGCTCACATGCTGGTGCACCTGATGTGCCTGGCACGCCCGCCCAGGGTGTGACATTCTCCCCCACCTGATTGCATAACACCCTCGTTGCGTCCTCTGCATGGTACCACCTGATCTGATCCCTGAACTGCCATAAGTCTTCTGCTGGTTTCCAGCTCGCCTCACTGTCTAGAAGTCCCTTCTAGCGTACCAAGTACTCTTGTCTTGGTTGATAGTTTTTCCATCTCACCTCCCGGACGAGCCGCGCGGGCTTCCTTGGAACTCAATTCTGACCGAGCGGTGGGTAAAATCATTTACAAATGACTTAAATATGTGATGGGGTATTGTAAGTGGCAGAGTGGCCTTGCTTCCATGATCCACTGACATTCAGCCCTTTTTCGCTTCGATTCGTCCCTCCCCCCTCCCCCTCCCCCTCCCCCTCCCCTTCCTTTGCCGACCTTCTTTCTTTTTACGCCACCCCCTCCGAGGTTGGGCATGACCCAAGGCCCTCCGTCCCTCAATCTCGATCGGGAATGAACTCCGTATGCCTAAGTCAACCTATGAAATGAGCGTCCAGGCACTAAGTTGGCCAGAGAGGCAGAATGCATAAGCTGAGGATCGGTCGGGTCCCCTTTTGCATGCTGTCGATCTTGCTGCGGTTCTTGCTGCCACAACCCTCGATCCGGTCAGAGCTTGGATTCGGAATGAACTTCGTATGCCTAAATCAACCTACAAAACAAGCGTGCGGGCACTAAGCCGGCCAAAGAAGCAGAATACGCAAGCTGAGGATCAGTCAGGTCCCTCTATGTGTGCTACAGATCCTGTAGGCTTTCTATACGGTTTTGGTTCAGCCCCACTCCCTGGGACCACTTGGATATGGTGCGGGCATGTTGTGGGCCTGGTCTTAATGCCACAGATAGGCTAGACTTTCAGGCGGGCGGTCTGGACAGCAATAGCAATGACTATTGCTGGAACCCTCACCTCTACGTATGGTGCTCGAGCCTTGGCCGCTGGGGCGTGGGCCTCTACTCTCAGTGCACACGCCCAAGGTGCGACACTGGCACTTGGTGCAGCTATGCCTCAGACACCCCTAGTCTGACCGCATGCCTGCACCTCGATCATCAGTGCCTGCACATCAGTCTGACTGCGTCCCGCGCACTGCTCACCAATACCTCTACCTAGCCTGTCGAACCTAACACCATGTCTGAGCCCCTAGAGTACTGATCACTACCCGAACCACTATCCCGATCCAATTCCCCATGACCTGCACCTCGAGTAGGCCTCAAGGCCTGATCCACCCCTGCTGTCAGACCCTATCCCACTACAACCACAAGGCCAATCCCGACTTGCTTTCTGACCGTGACACATGCACACGCCTTGACCACCATCGAGACATGTTGGCCCTCGATCTCAACACATGCTTTGACCACCATTGGTGCATGTTGGACCTTAGTGTGGGCAGTTCCCTCAAACAGCATCAGCCCATGCTAGGTCACGCACCAAGCGGTCGTACCTAGCCTCGAGGCGTGCACCTTGAGTACCACTATCGGGCAGTAGGTGGGTTGAGGGATATCTTTATGTTTCTATAGTGCCAAAGCCATTTTTGTGGTCCATGAATTCATATGAACACTCCCCAATGCCCATGCACCACGCGTGGGTGTCCTGATCCCAGGCCGAGCACCATGCGCACCACGATTGGGTAGTAGGTGGGTTTAGGCACATCTTCATATTTCTGCCATGCCAATGCCATTTTTATGGCTTGTAAATTCATACAATGGTACCCTAAGCCTTCATGTGAAGTTTCATGGCAAGATGACTCGTTTTCTATTTTTCACAATTTTTGAAATTTTTTACGGCTCAGGATTTTTTAAAATTTTTTTAGAAGGATTTTTGGCCCCAAATTTGGTAGATCTGATCCCTGTATTTTTTTTTGCAATACAAAAAACAATTCATCTACAAACTCTAAGTACAAAAGATTTTGTGGCCATTTGAAAAATATGTCCCCATTTTAGACACTTGAATGGTTACTGGCTGCAAACCTGTAAAATCTCATATGCTCTTTAAGGGGGTGTGAGTTGTCCAGGTTTGTTGAGGGATAGGGAGCCAATATAAGGGCCAAGTACATGCACCCATCACACATCATGTTCCCACATCCCCCCGGACCCTCAATCGTCGGAACCCTCAATGCCGCCGATCAGGTTCTCCGACGATGCTCTGGCGATGGCACCCCGAGCAAAAAAAATGTGGCACCAGCACATTCCCAAGCCCAGCATGTGCATCGTGGCTCAAAATTGAACTTCGACCAAGGCCTCGACCATCAACGGCACATAATGGCGTATGGTGATGGCACATACATCGACCATTATCGACACAGGCACTTACCTCAACCGCCATCGGCACAAGCTAGCCCTTGGAACAGGCACTTGCCTTGACCACCATCGACACATGCATGCCTCAATGAGCATCGGCAAAAGATGGCCCTTGGTGTGGGCGGTTGCCTCGAGCACCATCGGCACGTGTTGGGCCTTGGTGCGGGCACATACAACGACCACCATCATCACAAGCTGGCCATTGGAACGGGCACTTGCCTAGACCACCATTGGCATGTGCCATGCCTCGATCAAAATTGGTAGAAGATGGTCCCTGGTGCATACGGTTGCCTCGAACACCATCAGCACATGCTGGGCCTTAGTATGGGTGGTTGCCTCGAGCACCATTGGTACAAGCCAGCCCTTGGTGTGGGCGATTGTGTCCAACACCATCGGTAGAAGATGGCCCTTGGTATGGACGATTGTGTCAAACACCATCGGCACATGCTAGCCTTGCTGCAGGCAGTTGCCTCGAACATCATCAGCACATGCTGGGCCTTGGTGTGGGTGTCATAGGCTCCTACCTTAGATTGAGAATCCGTATGGCCTTAGGGTTGGAATCTCCTCCTTTATGCCTAAGTCAGCCTAAAACACAAGCGTACGGGCACTAGAACAATGGGAAGGGCTGATTATGCAAGTTAAAAATAAACAGGATAACAAGGCAGAATACTGGAATATGCTCTGTATTTACTGAAACAGAAGTGTTTGATGGTGTACAAATGAGGGTGGAGTAGCCTTCTATTTATAGTTAAGGCTCCAGCTACACTTAATGGCAATATCCTTAGAATAAAGGCTAAAATCAAGGGATTATACATATTACAATCAATCAAGATTTTAACTCTTGATTTCTAGGGTCAACCAAATCTGCCAGGAGGCTCCTGCTGATCCTGCAAGCTTCCAGAATGTTCACTTGTGTATCTAGCATCTTGGGCCCTTCTTGATATGGTGCAGGTAGCTATATGCCAGGCCTTAGCCTTACGGGCTGGCTTGCAAGCTGGGCGAGGGTTCTGGCCTCATCTCTTAGGCCTTGCACGTAAATACCCGCCAGCGCGCTTGGTCTGCGGGCTTTAACCTCTGGGTCACATGCTGGTGCACCTAATGTGCCTGGCGTGCCCTCCCAGGGTATGACATTTTCCCGCACCTGATTGTGCAATGCCTTCATTGCATCCTCTGTATGGTATCGCCTGATCTGGTCCTCGAACTGCCATAAGTCTTCTACTGGTTCCCAACTCACCTCACTGACTAGAAGTCCCTTCCAGTGTACCAAGTACTCTTGTCTTGGTTGATAGTTTTTCTATCTCACCTCTCGATCAGCTATGATGCTGTGGACCTCCTTCTCATATGAGGCCCTTGCTCTCAATGGTGCACGCTTTGACTCTACCCGTCCTGGATCTCCCTCATCCTCATGGAATGGCTTGAGCATGCTTACATGGAACACCAGGTGTACCCTCAGCTTGGGTGGCATATCTAGCTTGTAGGCAACCTTACCTACCCTCTTGACTATTGGGAAAGGTCCCTTATACCTCCGAACTAGGCCTTTGTGCAGCCCCCTGTGGTGTACAATGGGATGCAGCTTCACCAATACCAAGTCTCTAACCTGGAACTGCACATCCAGCCTATTCTGGTCTACCCACTTTTTTGACCTCTTTGTCGCCTTATGTAGATAGACTCTGGGCAAGTTAGTTTGCTCTTACCATGCCTTGATAAACTTGTATGCTACTGGATTCAGCCCTGTATAACTTGCAGCAATCAAATCGATTGTTAGTGGTTGTTGCCCTGTCACAACCTCGAATGGGCTATGGTTCATTGCCTCTCTCCTTTGCAAGTTGTAGGAAAACTGTGCAACATCTAGCAGCTTTAGCTAGTCCCTTTGTGTGGCACTCACATAGTTCCTGAGGTAGACTTCAATAGTCCATTCACATGTTCTGTTTGCCCATCGGTCTACGGATGCATGCTGGGGGAAAAGTTCAAGTCTAACCCCAACAGCTTGAACAACTCATCCAGAATCTGCCTGTGAAATGCCCGTCCTGATCACTAACAATGGTCCTCGGCACTCCTCAGTACTTAACCATGTTCTTCAGGAACAATCGAGCTGCCTCCTCGGCTAGGCACTCCTTGGTTGCTGGAATGAAGATTCCATACTTGGGAAACCTGTCCACCACTACCATGATGCTTCCAAACCCCTCTACTTTGGGTAGATCAACTATAAAGTCCAGAGAAACACTCTCCCATGGTTGCTTTGGCACTGGCAATGGCTCCAAGTCATCGCCTGGTTTCTTGAGCTCCACTTTGTCTTATTGGCACACAAGACAAGTCTTCACATAGGCCTCCACATCGTCCCTCATGTGTGGCCAGTAGTATCGGTCCTCGATCAGTGCCAAGGTATGGCTCACTCCTGGGTGTCCAGCCCACCTTGAATCATGGTATGCTTGTAAAACTTCCTTGCGGAGCTTTTCGTGTTGCAGTACAAACAGTCTACTACCCCTGGTGTACAACAAACCATCCTGCACCCAAAATTGCCTAGTCTTACCTTGCTGGGTGTACTCCATGAGAGCCTTGGCTGTAGGATCATGCGCAAGTCCCTTCTTGATGCACGGCACCAGTGACCCCTCTAGTTGGCTAATGGCAGCAAGGTTAGCCTTCATGCTCAAGGTATCTGGCACTAGGTTTGCCTGCCCTAACTTGTACTCTATCTGGAAATCAAATTCCGTAAGAAAATCTTACCATCTCGCCTACTTGGGGGATAACTTCTTCTGGGTCCTAACCATGAACCTCGACCCCAACAGGTAATGGTGCCAAGTGCACAAGCAATGCACCATTGCTGTCATCTCCTTCTCTTGGATCGTGTACTTGTGCTCAGTCTCGTTCGGCTTCCTACTCTCGAACGTGATTGGATGTCCTTCTTGCATCAATACGCCCTCTATGGCAAAGTCTGATGCATCTGTATGCACCTCATATGACTTGGCATGGTTTGGCAAGGCCAAGACTGGCTCTTCAGTCACAGCTTGTTTCAACTTGTCAAAGGCTTCCTGGCACCCTGCGCTCCACTCCCATGCTCTGCCTTTCTTGAGCAAGTCAGTCAATGGCGTGGCTATTGCTGAGTGACCTTTGATGAAGTGCCTGTAGTAGTTAACCAACCCAAGGAATGATGTCAACTCAGTGACCTTGGCTGACGGTTGCCACTCCAGGATGGCATGCACGTTGCCTTCATCCATGGGTATCCTACCACCTCCCACTATGTGGCATAAGAACGGGATCTCCTACGGGGTGAATGAGCACTTCTCCCTCTTGACAAATAGCTTGTGCACTCGTAACACCTCGAACACCTGTCTCAAGTGGTCTACATGCTCTCCCAATTCTGGCTGTACATCACAATGTCATCCAAATAAATCACAACAAATTGATCAAAGAACGACTGAAGTGCCTTGTTTATAAGGGTGCGAAATGTTGTTGGGGCATTCGTGAGTCCAAATGGCATGACCAGGAACTCATACGAACCATACTAAGTGACACATGCTGTTTTTGGCTCATTTCCCTTCGCGATCCTGACTTAGTAGTAGCTCGACCTCAAATCTAGCTTGGTGAACCACCTTGCGCTTCCAAGTTGGTTGAACAAGTCCGCAATGAGTGGGATAAGGTACTTGTTCTTGATGGTTAGCTTGTTTAAAGCTCAATAGTCTATGTACAGTCGTAATGACCCATCATGCTTACACTGGAATAGAACCGGTGCACCATATGGTGCCTTCGATGGCTTGATGAAGCCAGCATCAACTAACTCTTTGAGCTGCTTCCTTAACTCTTCCAACTCTGATGGGGACATTTAGTAAAAGGCTCTAGCTGGTGGCTTGGCTTTGAACACCAGCTCGATCATGTGGTCCACCTCCCTCTTAGGTGGTAGTTGGGCAACTTTACGGGCATCACATCACTAAAGGTCTTTAGCACCTTTAGCACCTCCAAGGGTGACTCAGTCTCCTTCTCTCTTGGTTCTTCATACTTCAGGACTGCCAAGAAGGTGTCTTCTTCTATGCTTACCACCTTGGAAAATTGGATGGCTGACACCACCCATGACCTAACTCCAGACCCTCTCTTCAATGGTACTAGGCATTGGCACCGTGCATCCAAGATGCAAACATAATTGACGAAAGGCACAATGAGGGTGTTAATCCAAACAAGGAAATCCAACCCAATCACAAACTCATAGTCGTCAAGGGGTATTACCTTTATGGTCTCCTTGCCTTTCCAGTCTTCAAGGTACAACTCCACTCCTCATGCTACTCCAATGGTTGGAACCTCCTTAGAGTTCACCATTTTAATGGTACCAGTCCCTTTCTGCACCTTCAATCTGAGCTTCTGGGCTCCATCACCTGAAATAAAAAAATGTGAGGCCCTTGTGTCCACCAGTGCGCTCAACTTCTGACCCATAACCATCAGATCCATAAACATCAAGCCCTTTGGCTTTTAGTTCCCTTTACTTTGGACAACATTGAGCACCAATGACCCAAGCTTTGTGCCCCTGACTCTAGCTTCTCATCAGACTCCTTGTCTACAGTAGCCAGCTTACCCTTTTGTGGGTAATTGTGCGTTATGTGGCTCCCTCCACATAGGTAGCATGCTAGTGGCTCTCGGTCCCCCTTTGCTTTCCACTTGCCTGTTGGTGGCTTCCTCTCGCCATCCTTGGTTGAATGGTCTCGGTCCCAATCCTTGAACTCCTGATCACGATCTTTCCCCTTGGACTGTTTCTTTCGATCCCTATCATCCCTGCCCTTACCTTTGGGCTTAGAAGACTCGAACCTGTTTAGAGGCTTGAACTCTATCAAGGCCTCAGCAGTAGTTATGGCTTTAGCCAAGTCATGAACTCCCCTCCGTTGTAGCTCATGCTTCACCCACGACTTCAACCCATCCATGAAAGCAAATATGGCATCCTTCTCGCCTAGATCTGAGATTTATAGCATCAGTTCAAAGAATTTTTGGACATAATCCCTTATGTCCCCTTGCTGCTCAGCCTGCGTAACTTTGTCCGTGCCTCATCATAGGCATACTTCGGGTAAAATTGCTCTCTGAACTCTTTTTGGAACTCTATCCAGG
Source organism: Durio zibethinus (assembly GCF_047325235.1). Lineage (NCBI taxonomy): Eukaryota > Viridiplantae > Streptophyta > Magnoliopsida > Malvales > Malvaceae > Durio > Durio zibethinus. The sequence goes on from NC_143162.1 coordinate 13,643,061, forward strand.
TTCCAATCTTGGTGCTCCCATGCCTAACATCATCACACCTGCACCTCCACCACAATAAGGCTACATCAGTGAGATACATAGTAGTGGTGCTTACCTTTATCGCCTCGTCTTACATGCCCATGGCCTGGAAGTACTGCTCCATACCCCATAGGTAGTTGTCTACTTCCTTGGCCGCCCTAGTCCCCTTGAACTCCTTAGGCTTAGGGACATCCAATCTGAACTTGGACACTCCAACAAACATGCCATTCCCAATGGCAGTCTTGCAAGTAACGAGCTCACTGGTAAGCTCCTCCATGCCATGGCACATGGCCTCCATGCCATCGCGCAAGGTCAGCATTTCAGCCTCCAAGGCCTCATTCCTTTGGGTGATCACGTCCATACCTTTGTTGAGAGTAGCTTATAGCTCACCTTGGATCTCTTCCCCTAAGGAGTCTAGCAATGCAATCTGAGCCTCGACCACCATCAGTGCATGCATGCCTCAATCAGCATGCATAAAAGTTGGAATCGATGGGGGCACTTGCCTCGATCAGCATAGGTAGCAAATGGCCCTTGGTGTGGGCAGTCACATCGAACACCATCGACATGCACTGGCCCTTGGTGCGGGCACATGCCTCGACCACCATCGACACTTGCTCACTCTCGATGGGGGATATGTCTATTTGGGAAAAGTGTCCTCGTTTTAAACACTTTAAGGTCTACTGGTAGCATATCTGTCAAATCTCTAATGCTCTTTAGAGGGTGGTGGTCCGGCACCTCCTCTCCCCCCCATGAGAGGAGTAGTTGTGCGTGATGGGCCTCCCATTGTGTACACCCAAGGCATTGTCCCTCGAGTGAAATACAAGGCATACATGCCTTCCGACCATTTTGTCCGATGATTGGTTGCTTTGATGATTGACAAGCACCCATGGCCTCGACCAGTTGGCGTGCATGTAAAAAAAAGAGTCAAGCTCGAGCCCGTGCACACGACGGTTGCTACCCTAGACCCCAGACTAAGTCTCTAAATCAGGTAACGGCTCCCTGGGGTGGTACGAGCAGAAGCTACGGTTGTGGGCTTGGCCCGGCCAAGTCTTTTGGTATTTGACAGTCTCGCGGTCCCTTCTCATCGACCATAAAAATGCCTTGGCTTTGACGAGGCCGTGCACGCAACCGATGCTACCCTAGACCCTAGGAACAAGTCTTTGAATTGGGTAATGTCCCCCTGCGGTGGTGTCAGTAGAGCTCGTGCATCCGGTCTCGGCCAGGCCAAGCATTGGTGGTATCATGCCATTGTTGCCTGTCGGATGGCAGGGGCAGACTCATGGCCCTTGCTTGTGTTTTTCCCATGGCAAGTGGTTATGGTGCGACCTCGCATGTCATTTCGTCCACTCGATCGTCGAGTAATCAATCGGGTAGGTTGTAGATCGGCATGCGTGTATGCTGCCACTTGTTCGCAATGGGCATATGAGTGGTGCTATGGTTGTGTGTGTTGGTAGGCTTCATGCTCGATGCATCGAACTGTCGACCCGTCATCCTCTTTAATCTCCCTTTATACGATCGTTGTACCTCGGGGGTGCGATCGGGATCCTGTGCTACATACCCGAATCAATGGAAATCGGATGTCTTGCCATCCCTCATCCGTCTCGTGTCTTGAGGGGCTACAGGTCAAACATCAATCATGGTCGATGTCTCAAGCGTGCCACCTAGTCCTCCATGGCTGTATTGGTGCACTGGTGTTCAATCGTGCTCTCGGATGCAAAACGTTTAGCGGGCACGGGTTCTCGACCCCTATTCATTCGATGCTATGTATTTCACATGCTCAACACACACGATGCTTGCACTCAACGTTGGGCTCTCTCTGTCGCTTGGTCAATACATCGAGGCCCATGCGTTGCCAAATCCCGACTTCTAGAAGGGATGCATTTATTAGATAAAAGGTCAACGTCGGCTATACCCGTTGCTTTGATGATTCATGATAACTCGACGGATCGTAAGGCCTTTGTGCCGATGATGCATCATTCAAATTTTTGCCCTATCAACTTTCGATGGTAAGATAGTGGCCTACTATGGTGGTGACGGGTGACGGATAATTAGGGTTCAATTTCGAAGAGAGAGCCTGAGAAACAACTACCACATCCAAGGAAGGCAGCAGGCATGCAAATTACCAAATCCTGACATGGGGAGGTAGTGACAATAAATAACAATACCAGGCTCTATGAGTCTAGTAATTAGAATAAGTACAATCTAAATCCCTTAACGAGGATCCATTAGAGGGCAAGTTTGGGGCTAGCAACCACGGTAATTCTAGCTCTAATAGCGTATATTTAAGTTGTTGCAGTTAAAAAGCTCGTAGTTGGAACTAAGGTTGGGTCGTCCAGTCTGCCTCACGGTGAGCACCGATCTACTCGTCCTTACTGCTGGTGATGCATTCCTAGACTTAATTGCCTGAGTCGTTCCTCCGAAGCTGCTACTTTGAAGAAATTAGAGTGCTTAAAGCAGGCCTACACTTGTATACATTAGCATAGGATAACATCATAGGATTTCGATCCTATTGTGTTGGCCTTCGGATCGGAGTAATGATTAACAGGAACAGTCGGGGGCATTCATATTTCATAGTCAGAGGTGAAATTCTTAGATTTATGAAAGATGAACAACTGCGAAAGCATTTGCCAAGGATGTTTTCATTAATCAAGAATGAAAATTGGGGGCTCGAAGACAATAAGATACCATCCTAGTCTCAACCATAAACGATGTTGACCAGGGATGGCAGATGTTACTTTTAGGACTCCGCCAATACCTTATGAGAAATCAAAGTCTTTGGGTTTCGGGGGGAGTATGGTCGTAAGGCTGAAACTTAAAGGAATTGATGGAAGGGCACCACCAAGAGTGGAGCCTGCGACTTAATTTGCCTCAACACAGGAAAACTTACCAAGTCCAGACATAGTAAAGACTGACAGACTAAGAGCTCTTTCTTGATTCTATGCGTGGTCATGCATGGTCGTTCTTAGTTGGTGGAGCAATTTATCAGGTTAATTCCGTTAACGAACGAGACCTCAACCTACTAACTAGCTACGTGGAGGTGATCCTTTATGGCTAGCTTTTTAGAGGGACTATGGCCACTTAGGCCAAGGAAGTTTGAGGCAATAATAGGTCTGTGATGCCCTAAGATGTTTTGGGCCGCATGCGCGCTACATTGATGTATTCAACGAGTCTATAGCCTTGGCTGACAGGCTCAGGTAATCTTTGAAATTTCATTATGATGGGGATAGATCATTACAATTATTGGTCTTCAACGAGGAATTCCTAGTAAGCGTGAATCATCAGCTTGCATTGACTACGTCCCTACCCTTTATACACACCGCCCATTTTTCCTACTGACTGAATGGTCCAGTAAAGAGTTTGGATTACGACGACATGGACGGTTCACCGCCTGCGACGTCGTGAGAAGTCCACTAAACCTTATCATTTAGAGGAAAGAGAAGTCGTAATAAGGTTTCCACAGGTGAACCTACGAAAGGATCATTGTCGAAACCCCACTCGATAGATGACCCACGGATGCGTTAACGAAATGCCGAGGGGGTGATGGTCCCCCCATGCCGCGAGTCCCTTTCGGCCCTGGACAGGCATGACGATCGCTTCGTGCCCCCTATCGGGCAGGTGAAACGATTGGCATCATCTCGCTCACTGTCAAACAACAAACCCCCAATACGAATCATGCCAAGGAATCGAAACAAAAACAAAGTGCGAGCACTGTCACCATCCCGTTTACGGTGCGTGCATGGGCGGCATCGCGACTCCTTTTGTCATGAAAAAATGAAATGACTTTCGACAATGGATATCTCAGCTCTCGCATTGATGAAGAATGTAGCGAAATGCGATACATGGTGTGAATTGCATAATCCCATGAACCATCGAGTCTTTGAACGCAAGTTGCACCCAAGCCATTAGGCCAAGGGCACGCTTGCCTGGGTGTCATGCACCGTCACCCCCCTCGACCCCCTGCCCATCGGGCTCCGGGGGAAGGGGCAGACGGAAGATGGCCTCCCACAATCTCGTTGATCGAGGTTGGCCCAAAAGCGAGTCCCCGAAAATGACAGCGTCGTGACCGTCGGTGGTAGAGCTCCCGACGTGCCTCGTCCCTGGTAACGTGCCCTCATTGTCCACTCGGACCCTGTCGAACCCCTCGTATCGCTTGATTGATGCTCATGGCGCGACTCCATGTCAGACGGGATCACCCGCTGAGTTTAAGCATATCAATAAGCAAAGGAAAAGAAACTTACCAGGATTCCCCTAGTAACGGCAAGCGAACAGGAAAGAGCCCGGCTTGAGAATCGAGTGCCCCTGGTGATCAAATTGTAGTCTGGAGAAGTGTCCTCATCAGTAGACCAAGCCTAAGTCCCCTGGAAAGGGGCACCGAAGAGGGTGAGAGCCCCGTTGTGCCCGGACCCTATCGCATCATGAGGCGCTGTCTGTGAGTCGGGTTGTTCAAGAATGCAACCCCAATCGGGTGGTAAATTTCATCCAAGGCTGAATACGGGTGAGAGATCGAAGTGAACAAGTACCGTGAGGGAAAGATGAAAAGGACTTTGAAAAGAGAGTCAAAGAGTGCTTGAAATTGTCGGGAGGGAAGTGGATGGGGGCCGGTGATGCCCCTCGGTGGGATGTGGAACGGTGAGAGCTGATCCGTCGATCGGCTCGGGCCGTGGACTGATGCAGGTCTCGATGGAGGCCCACGCTCAGGCTTTCGATGTGCACGCAGAGATGTCGTCATCACCATTGTGGAATGTAGCAGGCATCATCTTCGTATGCCTTGGCACCCGTGTGCTCCCGATGTCGGCCTACGGGCTCCCCATCTGGCCCGTCTTAAAACACGAACCAAGGAGTCTAACATGCATGTGAGTTAACAGGCCAAGAAACCTATAAGGCGTAAAAAAGCTGATTGGTGAGATCCCTTACAGGTGCACCGTCGATCGACCTTGATCTTCTGAGAAGGGTTCAAGTGCGAGCATGCTCGTCGGGACCCGAAAGATGGTGAACTATGCCTGAGTGGAGCGAAGCTAGAGGAAACTATGATGGAGGCCCGCAATGATACTGACGTGTAAATCATTCGTCTGACTTGGGTATAGGGGCGAAAGACTAATCGAACCGTCTAGTAGTTGGTTCCCTCCGAAGTTTCCCTCAGGATAGTTGGAGCCCTCGATGAGTTCTATCGGGTAAAGCCAATGATTAGAGGCATCGGGGGTGCAACGCCCTCGACCTATTCTCAAACTTTAAATAGGTAGGATGGCATGACTGCTAAGTTGAGCCATGCCACGGAATCAAGTGCTTCAAGTGGGCCATTTTTGGTAAGCAGAACTGGCGATGCGAGATAAACCAAAAGTCGGGTTACGGTGCCCAATTGCACACTAACCCAAAACCCACAAAGGGTGTTGGTCGATTAAGATAGTAAGACAATGGTCATGGAAGTCGAAATCCATTAAGGAGTGTGTAAAAACTCATCTACCAAATCAACTAGCCTCGAAAATGGATGGCGCTTAAGCGCGTGACCTATACTCGATCGTCGGATCAAGGGCTAGGCCCTAATGAGTAGGAGGGCATGGCGGTCACTGGAAAACTTAGGGCACGAGCCTGGGGGAAGTGACCGTCGGTGTAGATCTTGGTGGTAGTAGCAAATATTCAAATGAGAACTTTGAAAGCCGAAGAGGGGAAAGGTTCCATGTGAATGGCACTTGCACATGGGTTAGTCGATCCTAGGAGATGGGGAAAGCTCGTCCGATAGTGCATCCCACGCTAGCTTCGAAAGAGAATCGGGTTAAAATTTGTGAACCAGGACGTGGTGGCTGAAGGCAATGTTAGGGAGTTTGGAGACATCAATGGGGGCATTAGGAAGAGTTATATTTTCTATTTAACGGCTCACCCACCCTGGAAACGGCTCAGTCAGAGGTAGGGTCCAGCGGTCAAAAGAGCATCACACGTCACGTTGTGTCCAGTGCAACCCTGACGGCCCTTAAAAATCCAGAGGACTGAGTGCCATCCGTGCTCAGTCATACTCATAACCGCATCAAGTCTCCAAGGTGAACAGCCTCTGGTCGATGGAACAATGTAGTCAAGGGAAGTCAACAAAATGGATCCATAACCTCAGGAAAAAGATTGCTCTGAGGGTTGGGCACAAGGGTCCCAGTCCCGAACCCATTGACTATCGGTGCACTACTCAAACTACTCCTGCGATGAGAGCGGGTCATCGCATGCCGATCGGGGGACGAACTAGGAACGGCACCCTCTGAGGCCTTCATCGAATGACGAATAGTCGACTTAGAACTAGTACGGACAAGGGGAATCTGACTATTTAATTAAAACAAAGCATTGTGATGGTCCCTGTCGATGCTCACGCAATGTGATTTCTACCCAATGCTCTGAATGTCAAAGTGAAGAAGTTCAACCAAGCGCGGGTAAACGGTGGGAGTAACTATGACTCTTTTAAGGTAACCAAATGTCTCGTCATCTAATTAGTGACGCGCATGAATGGATTAACGAGATTCCCACTGTTCCTGTCTACTATCCAGTGGAAACCACAGCCAAAAGAATGGGCTTGGCGGAATGAATGGGAAAGAAAACCCTGTTGAGCTTGACTCTAGTCCGACTTTGTGAAATGAATTGAGAGGTGTAGGATAAGTGGGAGCCCCAGGGCGAAATTGAAATACCACTACTTTTAACGTTATTTTACTTATTCCGTGAATCAGAGGTGGGGCACGACCCTTTCTTTTGGACCTAAGGCCGACCACGGTTGGTCGATCTGGGTGAAAGATATTGTCAGGTGGGGAGTTTGGCTGGGGTGGTACATCTATTAAAAGATAACGCGGGTGTCCTAAGATGAGCTCAATGAGAACAAAAATCTCGTGTGGAACAAAAGGGTAAAAGCTCATTTGATTCTGATTTCCAATATGAATATGAATACGAATCATGAAAGCATGGCCTATTGATCCTTTAGACCTTCAGGATTTGAAGCTAGAGGTGTCAGAAAAGTTACCACAGGGATAATTGGCTTGTGGCATCCAAGTGTTCATAGCAACATTACTTTTTAATCCTTCGATGTCGGCTCTTCCTATCATTGTGAAGCAGAATTCACCAAGTGTTGGATTGTTCACCCACCAATAAGGAACTTGAGCTGGGTTTAGACCGTCGTAAGACAGGTTAGTTTTACCCTACTGATGGTGGTGTCACGATAGTAATTCAACCTTGTACGAGAGGAACCATTGATTCGCACAATTGGTCATCGTGCTCGGTTGAAAAGCCAGTGGTACGAAGCTACCGTGCATTGGATTATTACTGAATGCCTCTAAGTTAGAATCTGGGCTAAGAGTGATGCACGCTCCCACCGCCCGATTGCCGACCCGTAGTAGGGGCCCATAGCCCCCAAGGGCACATGTCGTAGGTGCAGCCATCATGGCAGACGAGCTGCACTAGTCTCTTTGGAACTCAATTCCCATCGAGCGGTGGGTAGAATCCTTTACAGATGACTTAAATACATGACAGGATATTATAAGTGGCAGAGTGGCCTTGCTTCCACGATCCACTGAGATTCAACCCTTGGTCGCTTCGATTCATCCCTCCCCCCTCCTCTTCCCCTTCCTCCGTCGACCTTCCTTCTTTTTACGCTGCCCCCTTCGGGGTTGGGCATGACCCGGGGCCCTCCATCCCTCTATGTCGATCGGGAATGAACTACGTATGCGTAAGTCAACCTATGAAATGAGCGTGCGGGCACTAAGCTAGCCAGAGAGATAGAATGCCCAAGTTAAGGATCGGTCGGGCCCCCCTCTGTATGCTGTCGATCTTGCTGCAGTTCCTACTGCCACAAGCCTCGATCCGATCAAAGCTTAGACTGAGAATGAACTCTGTATGCCTAAGTCAACCTACGAAACAAGCGTGTGGGCACTAAGCCAACCAAAGAGGTAGAATACACAAGCTGAGGATCGGTCGGGTCCCTTTCTGTGTGCTGCAGATCCTGCAGTCTTTCTATATGGTTCTGGTTTTGCCCCACTCCTTGGGACCACCTGGATGCGATGCGGGCATGTTGTAGGCCTGGTCTCGGTGCCATGGACAGGCCAAACTTTCAGGCGGGTGGTCTTGACAGTAATAGCAATGACTATTGCTAGAACCCCCTCCTCTGCGTACGATGGTCGAGCCTTGGCCTCTAGGGCGTGGGCTTCAACTCCTGGTGCACATGCCCAAGGTGCGACATTGGCACTTGGTACGGGCTGCTAACTCAGATACCTTTGGTCTGACCGTATGCCTGCACCTCGATCATCAGTGCCCACACGTCAGTCTGACTGCATGCCTGTGAACCGTTCACCAATACCCACACCTGGGCTTGGCTCAATTCTACCAAACCTAACATCGTGTCTGAGCCCTTGAAGTCCTTATCACTGCCCGTACCACTGTCCCGATCTAATTCCCCATGACCTGCACCTCGAGTAGGCCTCAAGGCTTGGTCCCCCCCGGCTGTCGGACCCTATCCCATTCCAACCCCAGGGCTAGTCTCGGCTTGCTTGCTGACCGTGACACATGGACATGCCTCGACCACCATCGAGACATGTTGGCCTTTGGTGTCGACACATGCTTCGACTGCCATCGACGCATGCTGGACCTTGGTGCGGGCAGTTCCCCTGAATAGCATCAGCCCTTGCTAGGTTACACACCTAGCGGCCGTACCTGGGCTCGAGTCCTGCACCCTACACACCACGATCGAGCAGTAGGTGGGTTCAAGGATATCTTCATGTTTTTGCAGTGCCAAAGCCATTTTCGTGGTCCATGAATTCATATGAGTGCTCCTCAAAACCCGTGCACCACGCATGGGTGTCCTTAGTCTGAGCCGAGCACAAATGACCACCATGACCGGGTGGTAGGTGGATTCAGGAACATCTTCATATTTCTGCAAAGCCAATGTCATTTTTATGGCCTGTGAATTCATATGAACACTCTCCCCCGCACACCATGCGTAGGTGTCCTGAGCTCGGGCCGAGCACATGCGCGCCACGATTGGGTGGTAGGTGGGTTTAGGCACATCTTCATATTTCTGCCATACCGATGCCATTTTTATGGGTTGTAAATTCATACAATGGTCCTCTAAGCCTTCATGTGAAGTTTCATGGAAAGATGACTTGTTTTCTATTTTTCACGATTTTTGAAATTTTTTACGATTCGAGATTTTTTGAAATTTTTTTAGAAGGAGTTTTGACCCCAAATTTGGTAATCTGATCCTTGTATTTTTTTTTCCATGCATAAAAAAATTCAGCTAAAAACTTGAACTGTAGAAGATTTTGTGACCATTTGAAAAAAGTGTCCTTATTTCGAACACTTGAATGGTTACTGGCAGCAAACCTGTAAAATCTCATATGCTCTTTAAGGGGGTGTGAGTTGTCGAGGTTTGTTGAGGTATAGGGGGTCAATATAAGGGCAAAGTACAAGCAACCATCGCACATCATGTGCGCACACCCCCCCGGACCCTCAATCGCTGGAACCTCCAATGCCACCGGTCAGGTTCTCCAACGATGCTTCAGCGATGGGGCCTCGGGCAAAAAAAATGCTACACCAGCACATGCCTGAGCCCAGCATGTGCACCGTGGCTCAAAATTGAACTTCGGCCAAGGCCTCGACCATCAACGGCACATGATGGCGCATGGTGATGACTCATGCATTGACCATCATCAGCACAGGCAGCCCTTTGGTACAGGCACTTGCCTTGACCGCCATCGACACAAGCTGGCCCTTGGAATAGGCACTTGGCTCGACCACCATCGACACATGCATGCCTCGATGAGCATCGGTAAAAGATGGCCCTTGGTGCGAGCGGTTGCCTCGAGCACCATCGACATGTGTTGGGCCTTGGTGTGAGCACATGCCTCGACCACCATCATCACAAGCTGGCCACTGGTACGGGCACTTGCTTGGACCACCATCACACGTGCCATGCCTTGATCAGCATTGATAGAAGATGGTCCCTGGTGCATGCGGTTGCCTCGAACACCATCGGCACTTGCTGGGCCTTGGTGCGGGTGGTTACCTCGAGCACCATCGGCACAAGCCGACCCTTAGTATGGGTGTCACGGGCTCTGACCTTAGACTCAAAATTCATGTGGCCTTAGGCTGGGAATCTCCTGCCTAAGTCAACCTAAAACATAAGCGTGCGGGCACTAGAACAATGGGAAGGGCTGATTACGCAAGTTAAAGAGAAACAGGATAACTAGGCAGAATGCTGGAATATGCTGTGTATTACTAAAACAGAAGTGTTTGATGGTGTACAAATGAGGGTGGAGCAGCCCTCTATTTATAGTTGAGGCTCCAGCTACACTTATGGTAATATCCCTAGAATAAAGGCTAAAATCAAGGGATTATACAGATTACAATCAATCAGGATTGTAACTCCTGATTTCTAGGGTCAACCAAATCTGCCAGGAGGCTCTTGCTAATCCTACAAGTTATCAGAATGTTCACTTGTGAATCTAGCTCCTTAAGCCCTTCTGGATGTGGTGCGGGTAGGCTGTAAGCCAAGCCTTGGTCTCACGGGTTGGCCTGCAAGGTAGGCGAGTGTTCTGACCTCGTCTCTTAGGCCTTGCACGTGAATACCCGCTAGCGTGCTTGGTGTGCGGGCCTCAACCTCTGGCTCGTATGCTGGTGCATCTGATGTGCCTGGCGTGCCTGCCCAAGGTGTGACATTTTCCCCTACCTGATTGTGCAATGCCCTTGTTGCATCCTTTGCATGGTACCACCTAATCTGGTCCTCAAACTACCATAAGTCCTCTACTGGTTCCTAGCTTGCCTCACTATCTGGAAGATTCTTCCAGCACACCAAGTACTCTTGTCTTGGTTGGTAGTTCTTCTATCTCACCTCTCAGTCAGCTATGATGTTATGGACCTCGTTCTTATATGAGGCCCTTGCTCCCAATGGCGCACACTTTGACTTTACCCATCCTGGATCTCCCTCATCCTTATGGAACGACTTGAGCATGCTTACATGGAACACTGGGTGTACCCTTGGCTTGGGTGGCATATCCAGCTTGTAGGCAAACTTGCCTACTTTCTTGACTAATCGAAAAGGTCTTTCATACCTCTGGACTAGGCCTTTGTGCAGCCCCTTGTGGTGCACAATGGGATGCAGCTTCACCAACACTAAGTCTTCAACCTGAAACTGCACATCTCACCTATTCTGGTCTGCCCACTTCTTCGACGTCTTTGCTGCCTTGTGTAGACAGACAAACTTTGGCCAAGTCAGTTTGCTCCTGCCATGCCTTGGTAAACTCGTATGCTGCTAGATTCAACCCTGTATAACCTACGACAATCAAACCGGGTGTTAGTGGTTGTTGCCCTGTCACAACCTCGAATGGGCTCTGGTTTGTTACCTTGCTCCTTTGCAAGTTATAGGAAAACTGCGTAACATCTAGCAGCTTTGGCCAGTCCCGTTGCGTGGCACTCACATAGTGCCTATGGTAGACCTCCAATAGTCCATTCACACATTCTGTCTGCCCATTGGTCTATGGATGCATGCTGGTGGAAAAGTTCAAGTCTGACCCCAATAGCTTGAACAATTCAGTCCAGAACCTGCCCGTGAAATGCCTGTCTCGATCACTAACAATGGTCCTCGACATTCCCCAGTACTTAACCATGTTCTTCAGGAACAATCGAGTTGCCTCCTCTACTGGGCACTCCTTGGTTGCTGGAATGAAGATTCCATACTTGGAAAACCTGTCCACCACTACCATGATGCTTCCAAACCCCTTCACTTTGGGTAAACTGACTATAAAGTCTAGAGAAACACTCTCCCATGGTTACTCTGGCACTGGCAATGGCTCCAATAAACCGTTTGGTTTCTTGAGCTCCACCTTGTCCTATTGACACACAAGACAAGTCTTCATATAGGCCTCCACATCGTCTCTCATGTGCGGCCAATAGTATCGGTCCTCGATCAGCGCCATGGTACGGCTCACTCTTGGGTGTCTAGCCCACCTTGAATCATGGCATTCTTGCAAAACTTCCTTGTGGAGCTTCCCATGCTGTGGCACAAACAGTCTATTGCCCCCGGTGTAAAACAAACCATCCTATATTCAAAATTGCCTAGTCTTACCTTGCTAGGCGTACTCCATAAGAGCCTTGGCTGTAGGATCATGCACAAGTCCCTCCTTGATGCGCGATACTAGTGACCCCTCTGGTTGGCTAATGGCAGCAAGGTTAGCCTTTCTGCTCAGGGCGTCTGCCACTAAGTTTGCCCATCCTAGCTTGTACTCCATCTAAAAGTCAAATTTCGTAAGAAAATCTTGCCTTCTCGCCTGCTTAGGGGACAACTTCTTCTGCATCTGGAAGTAGCTGGTTGCCACATTGTCCATCCTAACCATGAGCCTTGACCCCAATAGGTAATGGCACCAAGTACGTAAGCAGTGCGTTACTGCAGTCATCTCCTTCTCTTAGACCGTGTATTTGCGCTCAGTCTCGTTTAGCTTCTTACTTTTGAATGTAATTAGATGTCCTTCCTACATCAACACGCCCCATATGGTAAAGTCTGATGCATCTGTATGCACCTCATACGGCTTGGCATGGTCTGACAAGGCTAAGACTGGCTCCTCGGTCACAGCCTGCTTCAACCTATGAAAGGCTTCCTAGCACCCTACGCTCCACTCTCATGCTTTCCCTTTCTTGAGCAAGTCAGTCAATGGCGTGGCTATTGCTGAGTGACCTTTGATGAAGTGCCTATAGTAGTTAACCAGCCTAAGGAATGATCTAAACTCAGTGACCTTGGCTGGTAGTTGCCACTCCAGGATAACGTGCACCTTGCCTTCATCCATGTGTATCCTGCCACCTCCCACTATGTGGCCTAGGAATGGGATCTCCTGCTGGGTAAATGAACACTTCTCACTCTTGAAAAATAGCTTGTGCACCCATAACACCTTGAACACCTATCTCAAGTGGTCTATATGCTCTCCCAAGGTCTGGCTGTAGATCACAATGTCATCCAAATAAACCACAATAAATTGATCAAGGAACGACTAAAGTACCTTGTTCATAAGGGTGTAGAATGTTGCTGGGGCATTCGTGAGTCTGAAAGGCATCACCAAGAACTCATACAAACCATACCATGTGACACATGCTATCTTGGGCTCATCTCCCTCCGTGATCCTAACTTGGTAGTAGCCTGACCTCAAATCCAGCTTGGTGAACCACCTTGCACTCCTAAGTTGGTCGAACAAGTCTACAATGAGTGGGATGGGGTACTTGTTCTTGACGGTCAGCTTGTTCAAAGCCCAGTAGTCTATGGACAGCCACAATGACCCATCATGCTTACGCTGGAATAGAACCAATGCACCATATGGTGCCTTCGATGGCCTGATGAAGCCAGCATCAACTAACTCTTTGAGCTACTTCCTCAACTCCTCCAACTCTGGTGGGGACATTCGATAAGGGGCTCTAACTAGTGGCTTGGCCTCAGACACCAGCTCGATCTTATGGTCCACCTCCCTTTTAGGTGGTAGCTGGCTAGGTAGCTTTGTGAGCATCACATCACTGAAAGTCTTCAGCACCTTTAGTACCTCCAAAGGTGACTCAGTCTCCCTCTCTTTTGGTTCCTCATACTTCAGGGCTGCCAAGAAGGTGTCTTCTTGTCTGCTTACCATCTTGGCAAATTGGATGGCTGACACCACCTGTGACCCAACTTCAGACCCTCTCTTCAATGGCACAAGGCATTGGCACCGTGCATCCAGGATGCAAACACAATCGGTAAAAGGCATAAGGAGGATGTTAATCCGAACAAGGAAATCCAACACAATCACAAACTCATAGTCATCAAGGGGTATTATCTCTATGGTCTCTTTGCCTTTCCAGTCTCCAAGCTGCAACTCCACTCCCCGCGCTACTCCAATGGCTGGAACCTCCTTAGAGTTCACCGTTTTAATGGTACCAATCCTTTTCTGCACCTTCGGTCTGAGCTTTCGAGCTCCATCACCTGAAATAAAAAGGTGTGAGGCACCTGTGTCTACCAGTGCGCTCATCTTCTGACTCGGTAACCATCAAATCTGTAAACATCAAGCCTTTTGGCTTACGGCTCCCCTTACTCTTGATAGTATTGAGCACCAATGACCTAAGCTTTACTGCTTTTGTCTCTGGCTCCTCATCAGATTCCTTGTCTATATCAGCCAGCTTGCCCTTTTACAGGCAATTATGTGCTATGTGGCTCCCTCCACATAGGTAGCATGCTAGTGGCTCTCGGTCCCCCTTTGCTTTCCCCTTGCCTACTGGTGGTTTCCTCTCGCCATCTTTGGTTGAATGATCTCGGTCTACATCCTTCAACTCCTAGTCATGATCTTTCCCCTTGGATTGTTTCTTTCAGTCCCTATCGTCCCTGCCTTTACCCTTGGGCTTGGAAGACTCGAACTTGTTCAAAGGCTTGAACTCTATCAAGGCCTCAGCAGTAGTCATGGCTTTAGCCAAGTCATGAACTCCCTTCCGTTGTAGTACATGCTTCACCCATGACTTCAGCCCATCCATGAAAGCAAATAAGGCATCCTTCTTGCCTAGATCCGAGATCTGTAGCATCAGTTCAGAGAATTTCTAGACATACTCCCTTATGTCCCCTTGCTAGCTCAACCTGGTAACTTTGCCCGCGCCTCATCATCGGCATACTTCGGGTCAAATTACTCTTTGAACACTTTTTGGAACTCTGCCCAAGTTCCAATCTTGGTGCTCCCACACCTAACATCATCACACCTGTGCCTCCACCACACTACATAGCAGCGGTGCTTACCTTTATCGCCTGGTCTTGCATGCCCATGGCTTGAAAGTACTGCTCCATACCCTATAGGTAGTTGTCTACTTCCTTGGCTGCCCTAGTCCCCTTGAACTCCTTAGGCTTGGGCACATCCAATCTGGACTTAGACACTCTAGCAAACATGCCATTACCAATGGCAGTTTTGCAAGTAACGAGCTCACTGGCAAGCTCCTTCATCCATTGCCGCATGGCCTCCATGCCATGGCGCATGGTCTCTATGCCATCACGCAAGGTCAGCACTTCAGCCTCCAAGGCCTCAGTCTTTTGGGTGATCACATCTATGCCTTTGTTGAGAGCAGCTTGCAGCTCACCTTGGATCTCCTTCCCTATGGAGTCTAGTGATGCAATGTGAGTCTCCACTTCTTCAAGCTTCTCCCCCATGTCGTCTATGGTCACCTCCACCTTGGCCAGCCTACCGTCCATGGTAGACCATATATCTCTTGAACTGGCTTTACTACCTCTTCCATGCCCCTGTTCCTGGGCCTCTGGTTGTTGGTTAGCAACATCACTTTGGGATGCCATCTCCTCAATCACGATATAACCTGCATAACATAAACACATAGAATCAAACTTGCTCTGATACCAATTGTCATGGGCTCTGATCTTAGACTCAGAATCTGTACGACCTTAGGCTTGGAATCTCCTCCTTTATGCCTAAGTCAGCCTAAAACACAAGCGTGCGGGCAATAGAACAAAGGGAAGGGCTGATTACGCAAGTTAAAGAAAAATAGGATAACAAGGCAAAATGCTAGAATATGCTGTGTATTCACTGAAACAGAAGTGTTTGATGGTGTACAAATGAGGGTGAAGCAACCCTCTATTTATTGTTGAGGCTCCAGCTACACTTAATGGTAATATCCCTAGAATAAATGATAAAATCAAGGGATTATATAGATTACAATCAATCAGGATTCTAACTCCTGATTTTTAGGGTCAACCAAATCTGCCAGGAGGCTCCTGCTGATCCTACAAGCTTTCAAAATGTTCACTTACGAATCTAGCTCTTTGAGCCCTTCTGGATGTGGTACAGGTAGCCTACATGCCAGGGCTTGGTCTCACGGGCTGGCCTGCAAGCTAGGCAGGCGTTCTGACCTCGTCTCCTAGGCCTTGCACGTGAATACCTGCCAGTGCACCTGGTGTGCGGGCCTCAACCTCTGGCTCGTGTGCTGGTGCATTTGATGTGATTGGCATGCCCGCCCAGGGCATAACATTCTCCCCCACCTGATTGTGCAATGCCCTCGTTGCATCCTCTACATGGTACCGCCTGATCTGGTCTCCAAACCGCCATAAGTCCTCTACTAGTTCTCAGCTTGCCTCACTGTTTAAAAGTTCCTTCCAACGCACCAAGTACTCTTGTCTTGGTCGGTAGTTCTTTCGTCTCTCCTCTAGATTAGCTATGATGCTATGGACCTCCTTCTCATATGAGGCCCTTGCTCCTAATGGTGTACGTTGTGACTCTGCCCATCCTGGCTCTCCCTCATCCTCGTGGAACGGCTTGAGCATGCTTACATGAAACACCGGATGTACCTTTGGCTTAGGTGGCATATCCAGCTTGTAGGCAACCTTGCCTACCCTCTTGACTATTTGAAAAGGTCCTTCATACCTTCGAACTAGGCCTTTGTGCATCCCCCTGTGTCACACAATGGGATGCAGCTTCACCAACACCAAGTCTCCAACTTAGAACTGCACGTCCTGCCTGTTCTGCTCTGCCCACTTCTTCGACCTCTTTGGCACCTTGTGTAGACAGACTCTGGCCAAGTCAGTTTGCTCCAACAATGCCTTGGCAAACTTGTATGCTACTGGATTCGGCCCTGTATAACCTACAGCAATCAAACTAGGTGTTAGTGGTTGTTACCCTGTCATAACCTCAAATGGGCTCTGGTTTGTTGCCTCGCTCCTTTGCAAATTGTAGGAAAATTGCACAACATCTAGCAACTTTGGCCAATCCCATTGTGTGGCACTCACATAGTGCCTGAGGTAGACCTACAATAGTCCATTCACACGTTTTGTCTACCCATCGATCTACAAATGCATGCTGGTGGAAAAGTTCAAGTCTGACCCCAATAGCTTGAACAATTCAGTCCAGAACCTACCCATGAAATGCTCGTCCCGATCACTGACAATGGTCCTCGGCATTCCTCAGTACTTAACCATGTTCTTCAGGAACAATCGAGCTGCCTTCTCGACTGGGCACTCTTTGGTTGCTGGAATGAAGATTTAATACTTGGAAAACCTGTCCACCACTACAATGATGCTTCCAAACCCCTCTAATTTGGGTAGACCGACTATAAAGTCTAGAGAAACACTCTCCCATGGTCGCTCTGGCATTGGCAATGGCTCCAAGAGACCACCTGGTTTCTTGATCTCCACCTTGTCCTGTTGGCACACAAGATAAGTTTTCACATAGGCCTCCATATCGTCCCTCATGTGCAGCCAGTAGTACCGATCCTCGATTAGCACCAAGGTACGGGTCACTCCTGGTTGTCTAGCCCACCTTGAATCATGGCATTCTTGCAAAACTTCCTTGCAGAGCTTTTCGTGCTGCGGCACAAATAGTTTACTTCCTTTGGGATTTGAATCTAGAGGTGTCAAAAAAGTTACCACAGGGATAATTGGCTTCTGGTAGCCAATCGTTCATAGCGACATTACTTTTTGATCCTTCGATGTCGGCTCTTCCTATCATTGTGAAGCAGAATTCACCAAGTGTTGGATTGTTCACCCACCAATAGGGAAAGTGAGCTGGGTTTAGATCGTCGTGAGACAGGTTGGTTTTACCCTATTGATGGCGGCGTCGCGATAGTAATTCAACTTAGTATGAGAGGAACAGTTGATTCACACAATTGGTCATCGCACTTGGTTGAAAAGCCAGTGGCGTGAAGCTACCATGCGTTGGATTATGACTGAATGCCTTTAAGTCAAAATCTAGGCTAGAAGTGATGCGCGTGCCCCCTACCTGATTGTCGACCCATAGTAGGGGCCCATGGCCCCTAAGGGCATGTGTCGTAGGTGCAGCTACTGCAACGAACGAGCCACGCGGGCCTCCTTGGAGCTCAATTCCCACCGAGCGGCCGATAGAATGCTTTGCAGATGACTTCAATACGTGATAGGGTATTGCAAGTGGTAGAGTGGCCTTGCTTCCACCATCCATTGAGATTTAGCCCTTTGTCGTTTTGATTCGTACCTCCCCTCTCCCCCTCCCTTCCCCAACCGACCTTCTTTCTTTTTATGCCACCCCCCTCCGAGGTTGGGCATGACCTAAGGCCTTCTGTCCCTCAATCCTGATTGGGATTGAACTCTGTATGCCTAAGTCAACCTATAAAACGAGCGTGCGGGCACTGAGCCAACCAAAAAAGGCAGAATGAGCAAGTTGAGGATCAGTCGGGTCCCCCTCTGCGTACTGTCGATCTTGCTACCATAACCCTCGGTCTGATTAGAGCTTAGACTGGGAATGAACTTTGTATGCCTAAGTCAACCTACAAAACAAGCGTGCGGGCACTAAGCAGGCTAGAGAGGTAGAATACGCAAGTTGAGGATCGGTCGGTCCCCCTCTGTGTTGCAGATCCTGCAGGCTTTCTATATGGTTTTGGTTTGGCCCCACTCCTTGAGACCACCTGGATGCAGTCTGAACATGTTGTGACTTCGTCCCGGTGTCACGAACAGGTTGAACTTCCAAGTGGGCGGTCTAGACAACAATAGCAATGACTATTGTTGGAACCCCCGCCTCTGTGTACGGTGCTCGAGCCTTGGCCACTAAGGCACGGGCCTCAACTCTTGGTGCGTACTCCCATGGCGCGACACTGGCACTTGGTACGGGCTGCTGCCTCGGACACCCCTAGTTTACCTACATGCCCGTACCTTGATTATTAATGCCTGCACGTTAGTCTGACTGCGTGCCCGTGCACTGCTCACCAACACCTATACCTAGGCTTGGCTCAATTCTACTAAACCTAACACCGTGTCTGAGCCCCTGGAGTCCTGATCACTGCCCGTACCACTGTCCTAATCCAGTTCCCCATGACCTGCACCTCGAGTAGGCCTTAAGGCCTGGTCCCTCCGACTGTCGGACCCTATCCCACTACAACCCTAGGGCCAGTCCCAGCTTGCTTGCTGACCGTGACACATGCACATGCCTCGACCACCATCGAGACATGTTGGCCCTTGGTCTCGACACATGCTGGACATTGGTGTGGGTAGTTCCCTCGAACAGCATCGGCCTGTGCTGGGTTACTTACCAAGCGGTCGCACCTAGGCCTAGGCCAAGGCCAAGGCCGTGCACCTTGCACACCACGATCGGGTAGTAGGTGGTTTTAGGGATATCTTCATGTTTCTGCAGTGCCAAAGCCATTTTTGTGGTCCATGAATTCATATCAGTACTCCTCAATGCCCGCGCACCACGCGCGGGTGTCCTTAGCTCGGGCCAAGCACAAATGATCACCACGATCGGATAATAGGTGGGTTTAGAAACATCTTCATATTTCTGCCATGCCAATGCCATTTTTATGGCCAGTGAATTCATATGAGCACTCCCCAGCACCTGCACACCACGCGAGGGTGTCCTAAGCCCGAGCCGAGCACATGTGTGCCACGATCGGGTGATAGGTGGATTTAGGCACATCTTTATATTTCTACCATGCGAATGCCATTTTTATGGCTTGTAAATTCATACAATGGTCCCCTAAGCCATCATGTGAAGTTTCATGCCAAGATGACTCGTTTTTTATTTTTCATGATTTTTGAAATTTTTTTTGGTTCGGGATTTTTCAAAATACTTTTATAAGGAGTTTTAGCCCCAAATTTGGTAGATCTGATCCTTGTATTGTTTTTACTATGCATAAAAAAATTTAGCTAAAAACTCGAAGTGTACAAGATTTTGTGACCATTTGAAAAAAGTGTCCCCATTTCAGACACTTGAATGGTTACTGGCAGCAAACCTGTAAGATCTCATATGCTCTTTAAGGGAGTGTGAGTTGTCGAGGTTTGTTGAGGGATAGAGGGTCAATATAAGGGCCAAGTACAAGCACCCATCGCACATCATGTGCGTACACCCCCCCAAACCCTCAATTGTCGGAACCCCCAATACCGTCGGTCAGGTTCTCCAACGATGCTACGGTGATGGTGCCTCGGGCAAAAAAAATGCTGCACCAGCACATGCCCAAGCCCAGCATGTGTACCATGGCTCAAAATCAAACTTTGACCATGGCCTCAACCATCAATGGCACGTGATGGCGTATGGTGATGGCACATGTATGAACCGTCATCAGTACAGGCAACCCTTGGGTACAAGCACTTGCCTTGACTGCCATCAGCACAAACTGGCCCTTGGAACAAGCACTTGCCTTGACTACCATCGACACATGCATGCCTTGATGAGCATCAATAGAGGATGGCCCTTGGTGCGGGTGGTTGCATCGAGCACCATCGGCACATGTTGGGCCTTGGTGCGGGCACATGCCATGACCACCATTATCACAAGCTAGCCATTGGTATGGGTGCTTGCCTGGACCACCATCGGCATGTGCCATACCTCGATCAGCATCGATAAAAGATGGTCTCTGGTGCGAGTGGTTGCCTCAAGCACTATCGGCATAAGCCGGCCCTTGGTGCGAGCACTTGCCTCGATAACCATCGGTGCCCCTGGTGTGGGCGATTGCATTGAACACCATCGGCACATGCTGGGCCTTGGTGTGGGCAGTTGCCTCAAACATCATCGACACATGCTAGGCCTTGGTGCAGGCACATGCCTCGACCACCATCGACACAAACCAACCCTTGGTATGGGCACTTACCTTTATCACCATGGGCACGTGCCATGCCTTGATCAGTATCGGTAGAAGATGGGCCCTGGTGTGAGCGGTTGCCTCGAACACCATCGGTACGTGCTGGGCCACGAGTAGATGCCACAACCACCATCGGTGCATGCATGCCTCAATCAGCATTGCGCACAAGCTGGAATCAATGCGGCCACCTACCTCGATCAGTATAGGCAGAAGATGGCCCTTGGTGTGGGCAGTCGCATCGAACACCATCGGCACGCACTGGCCCTTGGTGCGGGCACATGCCTTAACCACCATTGGCACCTACTCACCCTCGATGCGGGATATGCCTGTTTGGAAAAAGTGTCCCCGTTTCAAACACTTTAAGGTCTACTAGTGGCATATCTGTAAAATCTCTAATGCTCTTTAGGGGGTAGTGGTCCGGCACCCCCTCTCCCTCCCCTACGAAAAGAATAGGTGTGCGTGATGGGCCTCCCATTGCGTACACCCAGGGCAACATCCCTTAAGTGAAATATAGGGTGTAAATGCCTTTCAACCATTTTATCCGATGATTGGTTGCTCCGGTGACCGATAGGCGCCCAAGACCTCGACCGGTTGGTGTGCATGTGAAAAAAGAGAGCCAAGCTCAAGCTCGTGCACGTGGCAGATGTTACCCTAGACCCCAGACCAAGTCTTTGAATTGGGCAATGGCTCCCTGGGGTGGTGCGAGCAGAAGCTGCGATTACGAGCATGGCCCAGCCAAGTCTTTTGGTATTTGATGGTCTCGAGGTCCCTTCTCGTCGACCATAAAAATGCCTTGGCTTTGATGAGGTCGTGCACACAGCCGATGCTACCCAAAACCCTAGGAGCAAGTCCCTGAATCGAGCAACGTCCCCCTGGGGTGGTGCCAGCAGAGCTCGTATGTGCAGTCATGGCCAGGCCAAGCAGTGGTTGTATCGCATCGTTGTTGCCTGTCGGATGGTAGGGGCAGACTCATGCCCCTTGCTTGTGTTTTTCCCATGCCAAGCGGTTGTGGCATGGCCTCGCACATCATTTCCTCACTTGCTCATCCAATAATTGATCGGGTGGGTTGTGGACTGATGCGCGTGGATGCTGTCACTTGTACCTAATAGGCATATGAGTGGTGCTATGGTTATGCATGTTGGCAGGCTCCGTGCTCGATGCATCGAACTGTCGACCTATCATCATCTTCAATCTTCCCTCATGCGGTCGTCATACCCTGAGGGTGCGATCGGGATCCTGTGCTACATACCCGAATCGATGGAAACCAGATGTCTCGCCATCCCTCATCCGTCTCATGTCCTGAGGGGCTACGGGTCGAACGTCAATCTTGGTCGGTGTCCCAAGCGTGCCACCCAATCCTTCATGGCCACATTGGTGCACCGGTGTTCGATCGTGCTCTCAGATGCGGAATGTTTAGCGGGCGCGAGCTCTCAACCCCCGTTCGTCCGATGCTATGCATTTCACGTGCCCGACACGCACGATGCTTGCACTTAGTGTTGGGCTCTCTCTATCATTCGATCGGTGCATCGAGGCTCACGTGGTGCCAATGTCCTGAACGAATGCTACTTGGTTAATCCTGCCAGTAGTCATATGCTTGTCTCAAAGATTAAGCCATTCGTGTGTAAGTATGAACTAATTCAGACTGTGAAACTGTGAATGGCTTATTAAATCAGTTATAGTTTGCTTGATGGTATCTATTACTCAAATAATCGTAGTAATTCTAGAGCCAATACGTGCAACAAACCCTAACTTTTGGAAGGGATGCATTTACTAGATAAAAGGTCAATGCGGGCTATGCCCGTTGCTCTGATGATTCATGATAACTCGATGGATCGCACGACCTTTGTGCCAGTGACACGTCATTCAAATTTTTGCCCTATCAACTTTTGATGGTAGGATAGTGGCCTACTATGGTGGTGACGGGGTGATGGAGAATTAGGGTTCGATTCCTGAGAGGGAGCCCGAGAAACGGCTACCACATCCAAGGAAGGCAGCAGGCATGCAAATTACCCAATTCTGACATAAGGAGGTAGTAACAATAAATAACAATATCGGGCTTTATGAGTCTGGTAATTAGAATGAGTACAATCTAAATCCCTTAACGAGGATCCATTGGAGGGCTAGTCTGGTGCTAGTAGCCGCATTAATTCCAGCTCCAATAGTGTATATTTAAGTTGTTACAGTTAAAAAGCTCATAGTTGGAACTAGGGTTAGGTCGTCCGGTCTGCCTCACAGTGAGCATCGATCTACTCGTCCCTACTACTGGTGATGCACTTTTAGAATTAATATCCCGGGTCGTTCTTTCGATGCTGTTGCTTTGAAGAAATTAGAGTGCTCAAAGTAGGCCTACGCTTGTATACATTAGCATGGGATAACATCATAAGATTTCGATCTTATTATGTTGGCCTTCGGATCGGAGTAATGATTAATAGGGACAATCGGGGGCATTCGTATTTCATAGTCAGAGGTGAAATTCTTGGATTTATGAAAAACGAACAACTGTGAAAGTATTTGCCAAAGATGTTTTCATTAATCAAGAATGAAAGTTGGGGGCTCGAAGACGATCAGATACTGTCCTAGTCTCAACCATAAATGATGCTGACCAGGGATTGATGGATGTTACTTTTAGGACTCCGTCAGCACCTTATGAGAAATCAAAGTCTTTGGGTTTTGAGGGCAGTATGGTCGCAAGGTTGAAACTTAAAGGAATTGATGGAATGGCACCACCAGGAGTGGAGCCTGTGGCATAATTTGACTCAACGCAGGGAAACTTATGAGGTTCAGACATTATAAGGATTGACAGACTGAGAGCTTTTTCTTGATTCTATGGGTGGTGGTGCATGGCTGTTCTTAGTTGGTGGAGCGATTTGTTTGGTTAATTTCATTAACATACGAGACCTCAGCCTGCTAACTAGCTACTTGGAGGTAAGCCTTCATGGCTAGCTTCGTAGAGGGACTATGGCCACGTAGGCCAAGGAAGTTTGAGGCAATGACAGGTCTGTGATGCCCTTAAATGTTTCTGGGCCGCACGTGCACTACAATGATGTATTCAATGAGTTTATAGCCTTGGTCGACAGGCCCGAGTAATCTTTAAAATTTCATCATGATGGGGATAGATCATTGCAATTGTTGCTCTTCAACAAGGAATTCCTAGTAAGTGCAAGTCATCAGCTCACGTTGACTAAGTCCCTGCCTTTCATACACACCGCTCGTCACTCCTACTGATTGAATGATCCGGTGAAGTGTTCGGATCGCGGCAATGTGGACGGTTCACTGCCCGCAACATCGCTAGAAGTCCACTGAACCTTATCATTTAGAGGAAGGAGAAGTCGTAACAAGGTTTCTGTAGGTGAACCTATGGAAGGATCATTGTCGAAACCCCACTCAACGGATGACCCACGGACGCGTTAATGAAACACCGAGGGGGCAAGGGTCCCCCCATGCCCCGAGCCCCTTTCGACCCTGGGTGGGTGTGACGATCGCTTCGTGCCCCCTATCAGGCAAGCGAAACGATCGACATCGTCTCCCTCGCTGTCGAACAATGAACTCCTAACATGAATCGTGCCAAAGAACTGAAATGAAAACAAAGCCCGTGCATCGTCACCATCCCGTTTGCGGTACGTGTGGGAGGGGGGGCGTCTGACTCCTTTTGTCATGAAAAAATGAAATGACTCTCGGCAACGGATATCTCAGCTCTCGCATCAATGAAGAATGTAGCGAAATGTAATACTTGGTGTGAATTGAAGAATCCCGTGAACCATCAAGTTTTTCAATGCAAGTTACGCCCCAAGCCATAAGGCTGAGGGCACGCCTGCCTGGGTGTCATGCACCATCACCCCCCTCGACCCCCTACCCATCGAGCTCCGGGGGAAGGGGGC
>NC_143162.1:13677500-13737500 GCF_047325235.1 Durio zibethinus
GTGCTCACAGCCCCCCGGACCCTCAATCGTCGGAACCCTCAATGTCGCCGGTCATGTTCTCCGATGATGCTCTGACGATAGTGCCTCGAGCAAAAAAAATATGGCACCGACACATGCCCGAGCCCAGCATGTGCACCGTGGTTCAAAATCAAACTTCGGTCAAGGCCTTGACCATCAAAGGCACATGATGGCGCATGGTGATGGCACATGCATCGACCATCATCGGCACAGGCAACCCTTTGGTACAGGCACTTGCCTCGACCGCCATCGGCACAAGCTGGCCCTTGGAGTAGGCACTTGCCTTGACCACCATCGACACATGCATGCCTCGATGAGCATCGATAAAAGATGGCCCTTGGTGCAGGCGGTTGCCTCAAGCACCATCGATAAGTGTTAGGCCTTGGTGCGGGCACATGCCTTGACCACCATCATCACAAGCTGGCAATTGGTATGGGCTCTTGCCTGGACCACCATCGGCACATGCTATCCCTCAATCAGCATTGGTAGAAGATGGTCCCTGCTTGTGTTTTTCCCATGCCAA
Organism: Durio zibethinus; assembly: GCF_047325235.1. Classification (NCBI taxonomy): domain Eukaryota; kingdom Viridiplantae; phylum Streptophyta; class Magnoliopsida; order Malvales; family Malvaceae; genus Durio; species Durio zibethinus. The sequence goes on from NC_143162.1 coordinate 13,678,042, forward strand.
GTAGTTGTGGCGTGGCCTCGCATGTCATTTCCTCTGTTTACTCATCGAGTAATCAATCAAGTGGGTTATGTGCCAACGAGCATGGATGCTGCCACTTGTACGTAATGGGCATATGAGTGGTGCTATGGTTGTGCGTGTTGGCAAACTTCATGCTCAATGCATCGAACTGTCGACCCGTCATCCTTTTTCATCTCCCCTCATACGGTCGTCATATCCCAAAGGTACGATCGGGATCTTGTGCTACATACTCGAATCGATGGAAATCGAATGTCTCACCATCCCTCATCCATCTCGTATTCTGAGGGGCTATGGGTCAGATGTCAATTATGGCCGGTATCCCAAGCGTGCCACCCAATCCTCCGTGGCCGTATTGGTGCACCGGTGTTCAATCATGCTTCTGGATGTGAAACGTTTAGCTCGCGCGGGCTCTCGACCCCCATTCGTCCGATGCTATGCATTTCACGTGCTCGACATGCATGAAGCTTGCGCTTTACGTTGGGTTCTCTCCATCGCTTGGTCGGTGCATCGAGGCCCATGCGGTGCCAACATCTCGAAAGAATGCTACTTGGTTAATCCTACCAGTAGTCATATGCTTGTTTGAAAGATTAAGCCATGCATGTGTAAGTATGAACTAATTCAGACTGTGAAATTGTGAATGGCTCATTAAATTAGTTATAGTTTGTTTGATGGTATCTACTACTCGGATAATCGTAGTAATTCTAGAGCTAATATGTGCAGCAAACCCCGACCTCTAGAAGGGATGCATTTATTAGATAAAAGGTCGTGCGGGCTATGCCCGTTGCTCTAATGATTCATGATAACTCGACGGATCACATGACCTTTATGCCGGTGACGCATCATTCAAATTTCTGTCCTATGAACTTTCGATGGTAAGATAGTGGCCTACTATGGTGGTGACGGGTGACGAACAATTAGGGTTCGATTCTGAAGAGGGAGCCTGAGAAATGGCTACCACATCCAAGGAAGGCAGCAGGCGCGTAAATTACCCAATCCTGACATAGGGAGGTAGTGACAATAAATAACAATAACGGGCTCTATAAGTCTAGTAATTAGAATGAGTACAATCTAAATCCCTTAACGAAGATTCATTGGAGGGCAAGCTGGTGCTAGCAGTCGTGATAATTCCAGCTCCAATAGCGCATATTTAAGTTGTTGCTATTAAAAAGCTTGTAGTTGGAACTAGGGTTGGGCCATCCAATCTGCCTCACGATGAGCACCGATCTACTCGTTCCTACTGTTGGCGATGCGCTCCTAGACTTAATTGTCGAGGTCATTCCTCCGGCGCTATTACTTTGAAAAAATTAAAGTGCTCAAAGTAGGTACATTAGCATGGGATAACATCAAAGGATTTCGGTCCTATTGTGTTGGCCTTTGGGATCGAAGTAATGATTAACAGGGACAGTCGGGGGCATTTGTATTTCATAGTCAGAGGTGAAATTTTTGGATTTATAAAAGATGAACAACTGCGAGAGCATTTGCCAAGGATGTTATAATTAATCAAGAATGAAAGTTAGGGGCTCGAAGACGATCAGATACCATCCTAGTCTCAACCATAAACGATGCCGACCAGGGATCGACAGATGTTACTTTTAGGACTCCACCGGCACCTTATGAGAAATCAAAGTCTTTGGGTTCCGGGGGGAGTATGGTCGCAAGGCTGAAACTTAAAGGAATTGACGGAAGGGCACCACTAGGAGTGGAGCCTGTGGTTTAATTTGACTCAACACGGGGAAACTTACCAGGTCTAGACATAGTAAGGATTGACAGACTGAGAGCTGTTTCTTAATTCTATTGGTGGTGGTGCACGATCATTCTTAGTTGGTGGAGCGATTTGTCTGGTTAATTTCGTTAACGAATGAGACCTCAGCCTGCTAACTAGCTACGCGGAGGTGATCCTTCATGGCTAGCTTCTTAGATGGACTATGGCCGTTTAGGCCAAGGATGTTTGAGGCAATAACAGGTCTGTTATGCCCTTAGATGTTCTGGGCTGCACGCGTGCTACACTGATGTATTCAATGAGTCTATATCCTTGGCCGACAGGCTCGAGTAATCTTTGAAATTTCATCGTGAGGGGATAGATCATTGCAATTGTTGGTCTTCAACGAGGAATTCCTAGTAAGCATGAGTCATCAACTCGCGTTGACTACATCCCTGCCCTTTGTACATACCACCCATTGCTCCTACCGATTGAGTGGTCCGGTGAAGTGTTCGGATCACGACGACGTGGACGGTTCACCACTTGTAACCTTGTAAGAAGTCCACTGAACCTTATCATTTAGAGGAAGGAGAATTCATAACAAGGTTTTCGTAGGTGAACCTGCTGAAGGATCATTGTCGAAACCCCACTCAATGAATGACCTATGGACGCGTTAATGAAACATCGAGGGGGTGAGGGTCCCCCCGTGCCCTGAGCCCCTTTTGGCCCTGGAAAGGCACAACAGCAGCTTCATGCCCCCTATCGAGCGGGTGAAATGATTGGCATTGTCTCGCTTGCTGTCGAACAATGAACCCCCAACATGAATCGCACCAAGAAACTGAAACAAAAATAGAGCGCGTGCATCGTCACCATCTCATTCGCGGTGCCTGCGAGGGCGGCGTCGTGACTCATCTTGTCGTGAAAAAATGAAATGACTCTCGGCAACAGATATTTCAGCTCTCGCATTGATGAAGAATGAAGCGAAATGTGATACTTGGTGTGAATTGTAGAATCTCGTAACCATCGAGTCTTTGAACGTAAGTTGCACCCCAATCCATTAGGCCGAGGGCATGCCTGCCTGGGTGTCATACACCATCGCCCCCCCTCAACCCTCCACCCATCGGGCTCCGAGGGAAGGGGGCCGGCGGAAAATGGCCTCTCACGATCCCATCGATCGCGGTTGGCCCAAAAGTGAGTCCCCAACAATGACAACACTATGACCGTCAGTGGTAGAGCTCCCGGCATGCCTCATCCCTGGTGACGCATGCTTATTGTCCACCCAGACCCCTCGCTAGTGTCACGACCCCAGGTCAGGCGGGATCACCCGCTGAGTTTAAGCATATCAATAAGCGAAGGAAAATAAACTTACCAAGATTCCCCTAGTAACGACGAGCGAATCAAGAAGAGCCTAGCTTGAGAATCGGGTGCCCCCAGTGACCGAATTGTAGTTTGGAGAAGCGTCCTCAGCGGCGGACCCAGTCCAAGGCCCCTAGAAAGAGGCACCAAAGGGGGTGAGAGCCCCGTTGTGCCTGGACCCTATCGCACCACGAGGTGCTGTCTGCGAGTCAGGTTGTTTGGGAATGCAACCCCAATCGAGCGGTAAATTTCATCCAAGGCTAAATATGGGGGAGAGACCGATAGCAAACAAGTATCGCAAGGGAAAGATGAAAAGGACTTTGAAAAGAGAGTCAAAGAGTGCTTGAAATTGTTGAGAGGGAAGCAGATTGGGGTCGATGATGTGCCCCAGTTGGATGTGGAACGGCGAGACCCGATCTGCCGATCAACTTAGGGCGTGGACCGATGCAGGTCACGGTGGAGCTCCCCATCTGGCCCATCTTAAAATATGGACCAAGGAGTCTGACATGCATGCGAGTCAACGGGTCAAAAAATCCGTCAAAAAATCCGTAAGGCACAAGGAAACTGATTGGTGGGATCCCTCATAAGTGCACCACCGATTGACCTGGATCTTCTGAGAAGGGTTTGAGTGTGAGCATGCCCGTCGGGACCCAAAAGATGGTGAACTATGCTTGAGCGGGGTAAAGCCAGAGGAAACTCTAGTGGAGGCTCACAGCGATACAACGTGCAAATCATTCATCTGACTTAGGTATAGGGGTGAAAGACTAATCAAACCATCTAGTAGCTGGTTTTCTCTAAAGTTTCCTTCAGGATAGCTGGAGCCCTCTACGAGTTCTATCGGGTAAAGCCAATGATTAGAGGCATTGGGGGCGCAATGCCCTCGACCTATTCTCAAACTTTAAATAGGTAAGACGGTGCGATTGCTTCATTGAGCCACGCCATGGAATCGAGAGCTCCAGGTGGGCCATTTTTGGTAAGCAAAACTGGGGATGCGGGATGAACTAAAAGTCGGGTTACAGTGTCCAACTACGTGCTAACCCAGAACCCACAAAGGGTGTTGGTCGATTAAGACAGTAGGACAATGGTCATGGAAGTCAAAATCTGCTAAGGAATGTGTAACAACTCACCTGCCGAATCAACTAGCCCCGAAAATGGATGGTACTTAAGCGCGCGACCTATACTCGACCGTCGGGGCAAAGGCCAGGCCCCAATGAGTAGGAGGGCACGACGGTCATCGTAAAACCTGGGGTGCAAGCCCGGGCGAAGCGATCGTTAGTGCAGATCTTGGTGGTAGTAGCAAATATTCTAATGATAACTTTGAAGGTCAAAGAAGGGAAAGGTTCTAAGTGAATGGCACTTGCACATGGGTTAGTCGATCTTAAGAGATGGGGGAAGCCCGTCTGATAGCTCGTCCCGTGCGAGCTTCGAAAGGGAATCGAGTTAAAATTCCTTAACCGGGATGCGACGACTGACAGCAACATTAAGGAGTCCAGAGACATCGACTGGGGCCTCGAGAAAAGTTATCTTTTTTGTTTAATAGCCCTCCCACCCTGGAAACGGCTCAGTCGGAGGTAGTGTCCAGCGACAGAAAGAGCACTGCACGTAGCGTGGTGTCCGGTGCACCCCCGACGGCCCTTGAAAATCTGGAGGATCAAGTGCTATCCACACCCGATCATACTTATAACCACATCAGGTCTCCAAGGTGAATAGCCTCTGGTCAATGGAACAATGTAGGCAAAGGAAGTCAGCAAAATGGATCCTAACCTCGAGAAAAGGATTGGCTCTGAAGGCTGGGCACAGGGGTCCCAGTCTCGAACCCGTCGACTGTTCGTGCACTACTCAAGCTGCTCCCGTAGTGAGAGCGAGATGTTGCGTGCCGATCGGAGGATGGACTAAGAACGATTCCCTCGAGGGCCTTCCCCGGGTGACGAATAGTCGACTCAGAACTGGTACGAACAAGGGGAATCCGACTGTTTAATTAAAACAAAGCATTGTGATGGTCCCTACGGATGCTCACGCAATGTGATTTCTGCCCAGTGCTCTAAATGTCAAAGTGAAGAAAGTCAACCAAGCACGGGTAAACGGTAGGAGTAACTATGACTTTCTTAAGGTAGCCAAATGCCTCGTCATCTAATTAGTGACGAGCATGAATGGATTAATGAGATTCCCACTATCTCTGTCTATAATCCAGTGAAACCACAGCCAAGGGAACGAGCTTGGCGGAATCAGCGGGGAAAAAAGACCCTATTGAGCTTGACTCTAGTTCGACTTTGTGAAATTACTTGAGAGGTGTAGGATAAGTGGGAGCCCCCAGGCGAAATTGAAATACCACTACTTTTAATGTTATTTTACTTATTCTGTGAATTGGAGGTGGGGCACAACCCCTTCTTTCGAACCCAAGGCCAGTCTCGATCGGTCGATTTGGGTGGAAGACATTGTCAGATGGAGAGTTTGGCTAGGGTGGCACATCTGTTAAAAGATAACGTAGTTGTCCTAAGATGAGCTCAATGAGAACAGAAATCTCTCGTGGAACAAAAGGGTAAAAGCTCATTTGATTCTGATTTCCAATACAAATATGAATCATGAAAGCGTGGCCTATCGATCCTTTAGACCTTCGGGATTTGAAGCTAAAGGTGTTAGAAAAGTTACCACAAGGATAACTGGCTTGTGGCAGCCAAGCGTTCATAGCGACGTTGCATTTTGATCCTTCGATGTCGGCTCTTCCTATCATTGTGAAGCAGAATTCACCAACTGTTGGATTGTTCACCCACCAATAAGGAACGTAAGCTAGGTTTAGACCATCATGAGATAGGTTAGTTTTATCCTACTGATGGCAGCATCACGATAGTAATTCAACCTAGTATGAGAGGAATCATTGATTCACACAATTGGTCATCGCGCTTGGTTGAAAAGCCAGTGGTGTGAAGCTATCATGCGTTGGATTATGACTGAATGCCTCTAAGTCAAAATCCAGGCTAGAAGTGATGCACGCACCCACTGCCTGATTGTCGACCCACAGTAGGGGCCCATGGTCCCCAAAGGCATGTGTCGTAGGTGCAGCCCCTCAGCAGACTAGTCGTACGAGCCACCTTGGAGCTCAATTCCCATCGAGTGATGGGTAGAATCCTTTGCAGATGACTTAAATACGTGACGGGGTATTGTAAGTGGTAGAGTGGCCTTGCTTCCATGATCCACTGAGATTCAGCCTTTTGTCACTTTGATTCATCCCTCCCTCTTCCCCCTCTCTCTCCCTTTTCCGCGTCAACCTTCCTTCTTTTTACGCCGCCCCCCTCCGGAGTTAGGCATGACCCGGGGCCCTTCATCCCTCAATCCCGATCGAGAATAAACTCCATATGCCTAAGTCAACCTACAAAATGAGCGTTCGGGCACTAAGTCGGCCAGAGAGGCAGAATGCTCAAGTTGAGGATTGATCGGGTCCCCCTCTGCATGCTGTCGATCTTGCTATGGTTCTTGTTACCACAACCCTCGATCCGATCGGAGCTTAGACTGGGAATGAACTTTGTATGCCTAATTCAACCTACGAAACAATCGTACAGGCACTAAATCGACCAAAGAGGCAGAATACGCAAGATGAGGATCAGTCGGGTCCCCCTCTGTATGTTATAGATCCTGTAGGCTTTCTATACGGTTCGGATTCGGCCCCACTCCCTGGGACCACCTAAATGTGATGCACGTATGTTATGGGCTTGGTCCCGATGCCATGAATAGGTCAGACTTCCAAGCGGGCGGTCTTGACAGCAATAGCAATGACTATTACTAGAACCTTCATCTCTACGTACGGTGCTCGAGCCTTGGCCACTGGTGCGCGGGCCTCAACTCCTGGTGCCCATGCCCAAGGCCCGATACTGGCAATTGGTACGGGCTGCTACCTCAAACACCCCTAGTCTGATCGCATGCCTGCACCTCGATCATCAGTGCCTTCACATCGGTCTGACTACGTGCCTGCGCACCACTCACCAACACCCACACTTGAGCCTAGCTCAATTTTGTCGAACCTAACACTGTGTCTGACCCCTGGAGTCTTGATCACTACCCGCACCACTATCTCGATCTAGTTCCCCGTAACCTGCACCTCGAGTAGACCTCAAGGCCTGATCCTCTCCGACTGTCGAACCCTATCCCACTACAACCCAGGGGCCAGTCCCGACTTACCTGTTGACCGTGACACATGTGTCACGGACTCCGACTTTAGACTCAGAATCCGTGTGGCCTTAGGCTTGGAATCTCTTCTTTTATGCCTAGGTCAGCCTAAAACACAAGCGTGCAGGCACTAGAACAATGGTAAGGGCTGATTATGCAAGTTAAAGAGAAACAGGATAACAAGGCAGAATGCTGGTATATGCTTTGTATTCACTGAAACAGAAGTGTTTGATGGGGCACAAATGAGGGTGGAGCAGCCTTCTATTTATAGTTGAGGCTCTAGCTACACTTAATGGCAATATCCCTAGAATAAAGGCTAAAATCATGAGATTATACAAATTACAATCAATCAGGATTCTAACTCCTAATTTCTAGGGTCAACCAAATCTACCAGGATGCTCCTACTGATCCTGTAAGGTTCCAGAAGCTTCACTTGCGTATCCAGCACCTTGGCGCCTTCTAGATGTGGTGTGGGCAGCCTGCATGCCAAGCCTTGGCCTCACGGGCTGGCCTGCAAGTTGGGCGGGCGTTCTGACCTTGTCTCCTAGGCCTTGAATGCAAATACCATCGGTGCGCCTGGTCTACGGGCCTCAACCTCTAGCTCACCTGCTGGTGTGCATGATGTGCCTGGCGTAACGCCCTTATTGCGTCTTCTGTATGGTACTAACTGATTTGGTCCCTGAACTACCATAAGTCTTCTGCTGGTTCCTAGCTAGCCTCACTGTCTAGAAATCCCTTCCAACGTACCAAGTACTCTTGTCTTGGTTGGTAGTTCTTCCGTCTCACCTCTCGGACAACTATGATGCTGTGGACCTCCTTCTCATATGAGGCCCTTGCTACCAATGGCGCACTCTTTGACTCTGCCTGTCTTGGATCTCCCTTATCCTCATGGAATGGTTTGAACATGCTTACATGGAACACTAGGTGTACCCTTGGCTTGGGTGGCATATCCAGCTTATAGGCAACCTTGCCTACCCTCTTGACTACTCGGAAAGGTCCTTCATATCTCTGGACTAGGCTTTTGTATGGCCCTCTATGGCGTACAATGGGATGCAGCTTCACCAACACCAAGTCCTCAACCTGGAACTGCACGTCTCGTCTATTTTGGTCTGCCCACTTCTTCAACCTCTTGGTTGCCTTATGTAGACAGACTCTGGCCAAGTCAGTTTGCTCCTTCCATGCCTTGGCAAACTTATATGCTGCTGGATTTGGCCTTGTATAACCTGCAGCAATCGAATCGGGTGTTAGCGGTTGTTGCCCTATCACAACCTCAAATGGGCTCTGGTTCATTGCCTCGCTCTTTTACAAGTTGTAGGAAAACTGTGCAACATCTAGCAGCTTTGGCTAGTCCCTTTGTGTGGCACTCACATAGTGCCTGAGGTAAACCTCCAATAGTCCATTCACACGTTCTATCTGCCCATCGGTCTGCGGATGCATGCTAGTGGAAAAGTTCAAGTCTGACCCCAACAGCTTGAACAACTTAGTCCAGAACCTGTCCGTGAAACGCCCGTCCCGATCACTAACCATGAACCTCAACCCCAACAGGTAATGGCACCAAGTGCGCAAGCAGTGTGCCACTGCAGTCATCTCTTTTTTTTGGACCAAGTACTTACGCTCAATTTCATTCAGCTTCTTGCTCTTGAACGTGACTGAACGTCCCTCCTGCATCAACACACCCCCTTTGGCAAAGTATGATGCATTCGTATGCACCTCATACGGCTTGGCATGGTCTGGTAAGGCCAAGACTGGCTTCTCAATCACATCCTGCTTCAACCTATCAAAGGCTTCTTGGCACCCTGCGCTCTACTCCCATGCTCTCCCTTTCTTGAGCAAGTCAGTCAATGGCATGGCTATTGTTGAGTGACCTTTGATGAAGTGCTTGTAGTAGTTAACCAACCCAAGGAATGATCTCAACTCAGTGACCTTGGCTGGTAGTTGCCACTCCAGGATGGCGTGCACCTTGCCTTCATCCATGCGTATCTTGCCACCTCCCACTATGTGCCCAAGGAACGGGATCTCCTGCTGGGTGAATGAGCACTTCTCCCTCTTGAAAAATAGCTTGTGCACCCGCAACACCTCGAACACCTGTCTCAAGTGGTCTAAATGCTCTCCCAAAGTCTAGCTGTAGATCACAATGTCATCCAAATAAACCATAACAAATCGATGAAAGAACAACTGAAGTACCTTGTTCATAAGGGTGCAGAATGTTGTTGGGGTATTCATGAGTCTGAATGGCATGACCAGGAACTCATACGAACCATACCGAGTGACACATGCTGTCTTTGGCTCATCTCCCTCTGTGATCCTAACTTGGTAGTAGCCCGACCTCAAATCCAGCCTGGTGAACCACCTTGCACTCCCAAGTTGGTCGAACAAGTTCACAATGAGTGGGATAGGGTACTTGTTCTTGATGGTCAGCTTGTTCAAAGTTTGATAGTCCATGCACAGTCACAACGACCCATCATGCTTGCGCTAGAATAGAACCGGTGTACCATATGGTTCCTTCGATGGCTTGATGAAGCCAGCATTAACTAACTCTTTGAGCTATTTCCTCAACTCCTCCAACTCTGATGGGGACATTTGGTAAGGGGTTCTAGCTGGTGGCTTGGCCTCGAACACCAGCTCGATCTTGTGGTCCACTTCCCTCTTAGGTGGTAGCTGGCTAGGCAGCTTTACGGGCATCGCATCATTAAAGGTCTTCAGCACCTTTAGCACCTCCAAGGGTGACTCGATCTCCTTCTCCCTTGGTTCCTTATACTTCAGGGCTACCAAGAAGGTGTCTTCTTGTCTACTTACCACTTTGGCAAATTGGATGGCTAACACCACCCGTGACCCAACTCCAGACCCTCTCCTTAATGGCGCTAGGCATTGGCATCATGCATCCAAGATGCAAACACAATTGGTAAAAGGCACAAGGAGGGTGTTAATCCAAACAAGGAAATCCAACCCAATCACAAACTCATAGTCATCAAGGGGTATTACCTCTAAGGTTTCCTTACCTTTCCAGTCTTTAAGCTGTAACTCCACTCCCCATGCTACTTCAATGGTTGGAACCTCCTTGGAGTTCACCATTTTAATGGTACCAGTCCCTTTCTGCACCTTTAGTCCAAGCTTTCAAGCTCTATCACTTGAAATAAAAAGATTTGAGGCACTTATGTCCACCAGTGTGCTCACCTTTTGACCCGCAACCATCAGATCCGTAAACATCAAGCCCTTTGGCTAATGACTCCCCTTACTCTGGACAACATTGAGCACCAGCGACCCAAGCTTTGCTACCCTTATTTCTAGCTCCTCGTCAAACTCCTTGTCTATAGTAGCCAGCTTGCCCTTTTGAAGGCAATTACACTCTATGTGGCTCCCTCCACATAGGTAGCATGCTAGTGGCTCTCAGTCCCCCTTTGCTTTCAACTTGCCTGCTGGTGGCTTCCTCTCACCATCCTTGGTTGAATGGTTTCGATCTCCATCCTTGGACCCTCGATCATAGTCCTTCCCCTTGGACTGTTTCTTCTGATCCCTATCATCCCTGCCTTTACCCTTGAGCTTGGAAGACTCAAACTTGTTCAAACGCTTGAACTCTATCAAGGCCTCAGCAGCAGTCATGGCTTTAGCCAAGTCATGAACTCCCCTCTGTTGTAGCTCATGCTTCACCCACGACTTTAACCCATCCATGAAAGCAAATAAGGCATCCTTCTCACCTAGATCTGAGATTTGTAGCATCAGTTCAGAGAATTTTTGGACATATTCCCTTATGTCCCCTTGCTGGCTCAGCTTGTGTAACTTTGCCCGCACCTCATCATCGACATACTTCGGGTAAAATTACTCTCTGAACTCTTTTTGGAACTCTACCCAGGTTCCAATCTTGGCACTCCCATGCCTGACATCATCACCCCTACGCTTCCACCATAATAAGGCACATCAGTCGCACCAGCAGGCGAGCTAGAGGTTGAGGCCCGCAAACCAGGATCACTGGCGGGTATTTACGTGCAAGGCCTAGGAGACAAGGTCAGAATGCTTGCCCAACTTGCAGGCTAGCCTGTGAGGCCAAGGCCTAGCATACAGGCTACCCGCACCACATTCAAAAGGGCCCAAGGTGCTAGATACACAAGTGAAGCTTTCAGAACCTTACAGGATCAGTAGGAGCCTCCTGGCAAATTTCGTTGACCTTAAAAATCAGGAGTTAGAATCCTGATTGATTGTAATCTGTATAATCCCATGATTTTAGCCTTTATTCTATGGATATTGCCATTAAGTGTAGCTGGAGCCTCAACTATAAATAGAGGGCTGCTCTACCCTTATTTGTACACCATCAAACACTTCTGTTTCAGTGAATACAAAGCATATTCCAGCATTCTGCCTTGTTATGTTGTTTCTCTTTAACTTATGTAATCAGCCCTTCCCATTGTTTTAGTGCCCCACACTTGTGTTTTAGGCTGACTTAGGCCTAAAGGAGGAGATTCCAAGCCTAAGGTTGCACGGATTCTGACTCTAAGGTTAGAGCCTGCAACACATGTACATGCCTCGACCACCATTGAAACATGTTGGCCCTTGGACTCGGCACATGCTTTGACCACCATCGGTGCATGCTAGACCTTGGTACGGGCAGTTCCCTCGAACAGCATCGACCCATGCTGGGTCGTGCACCAAGCGATTGCACCTGGGGCTAGGCCGTGCATCCTACGTTCCAAGATCGGGCAGTAGGTGGGTTTAGAGATATCTTCATGTTTCTGTAGTGCTAAAGCCATTTTTATGGTCCATGAGTTCATATGAGCGCTCCCCAATGCCCGCGCACCACGCGCGGATGTCTTGAGCCCAGCCTGAGCAGCAATAATCGCCACGACCAGGTGGTTGGTGGGTTCAGGCACATCTTCATATTTCTGCCATGCCAATGCCATTTTTATGGCCTGTGAATTCATATGAGCACTCCCTAGCACCCGCACACCACATGCGGGTGTCCTGAGCCCCGGTCGAACACCATGTACGCCACGATCGGGTGGTAAGTGGGTTTATGCACATCTTCATATTTCTACCATGCCAATGCCATTTTTATGGCTTGTAAATTTATACAATGGTTCCCTAAGCCTTCATGTGAAGTTTAATGGCAAGATGACTCGTTTTATATTTTTCATGATTTTTGAAATTTTTTACGGTTCAAGATTTTTTAAAATATTTTTACAAGAAGTTTTGGCCCCAAATTTGGTAGATCTGATCCTTGTATTTTTTTTGCTATGCATAAAAATATTTAGCCAAAAACACAAAGTTAGAAGATTTTGTGGCCATTTGAAAAAATTGTCCCCATTTCAGACACTTGAATGGTTATTGGCAGCAAACCTGTAAAATCTCATATGCTCTTTAAGGGGGTGTGAGTTGTCGAGGTTTGTTGAGGGATAAGAGGCCAATATAAGGGCTAAGTACAAGCACCCATCGCACATCATGTGTGCACACCCCCCGGACCCTCAATCGTCGGAACACCCAATACCGTCGGTCAAGTTCTCTGATAATGCTCCGATGATGGTGCCCTGAAAAAAAAATGCTACACAAGCACATGCTCGAGCTCAGCATGTGCACCGTGGCTCAAAATTGAACTTCGGCCAAGGCCTCGACCATCAACGGCACATGATGGTGCATGGTGATAGACATGCATCGACCATCATCGGTACAGGCTACCCTTTGGTACGGGCACTTGCCTCGACCGCCATCGACACAAGCTGGCCCTTGGAACAGGCACTTACCTTGACCACCATCGACACATGCATGCCTCGATGAGCATCGAGAGAAGATGGCCCTTGGTTTGGGCGGTTGCCTTGAGCACCATCGACACGTGTTGGGCCTTGGTGCGGGCACATGCCTCAACCACCATCATCATAAGCTGGCCATTAGTAGGGCACTTGCATGGACCACCATTGGCACGTGCCATGCCTCGATCAGCACGGTAAAAGATGGTCCCTGGTGCATGTTGTTGCCTCAAACACATCGGCACTTGCTGGGCCTTGGTACGGGCGGTTGCCTCGAGCACCATCGACGCAAGCCTACCCTTGGTGTGGGCACTTGCCTCAACCACCATCAGTAGAAAATGGCCCCTGGTGTGGGCGGTTGCGTCGAACACCATCGATACATGCTGGGCCTTGGTGCGGGCGGTTGCCTCGAACACCATTGGCACATGCTGGGTGTCATGAGCCAACCTTATATAGGGCCATGACCGGGGCTTAGGTTGTCATGAGCCACCCATGTATAGGGCCATGCTGGGTGTCTTGTACTAGGAAAATTGTCCCCATTTCAAACATTGTAATGGTTAGTGGTAGCATAGCTCTAAAATCTTTAAGGCTCTTTAGGGGGTGAGTCGGTAGCATATTGTTAGGCTGTCTCACCGGTCGCTATACGGGCCTAGGCCATCCACCAAGGGCTGCCCCCTGGCCCTGATAATGGTGGGAAGTCCCGATGTATGATTCTCGATTATAATAAAATCCACCCCAATTGAATGTCCCAAATGTTGTCTCGATGTGTTTTTCTTTTTCTTGATGTAAATGTGCCTTCTTGTGTGTGGTTGAGATTGATCTCGATATAATGTGCCTTATTATGAATGATTGGGACTAACCATGGCTTATGGTTATTTGTTCAGATATCGAACTATTGAAGGCTAACTTGGGTGAAAGCATCCATTCAAGTGCCGCACGGTTTATTACTTGTTGAGAGAAAGCTTAGTCCGTGACACGTGGTATCAGAGCACGGTTGAGAAGTGTTAGGAAATGAAGGTGATGGCCACAAGTGGTGGACCCAATTACCAACAGAGAATTGAGGAACTTGAGGCCATGGTGACCGTAACGAAAACTCACATGGTGACTAAAGATCGAGTGAGGGAGATCGAGACAACCCAGTGAGAGTTGTCTGATACTCTCCATAACATGAGCGAGGAGGCTAGAGATGCCTTGAATATTCTCCAAAAGGAGTTTGAGGAGCTCAGAGCACAGGTGAGCATCTTACAAATGGCTGTGGCCAGATCGGGTTCAAGCTCAACGAAAAGAGGGAAAAGGCCCAAGGTGCCGGAGCCTGAGCCTCGAGCTATGAGGGGGCAAGGGATGCTAAGGAGTTTGAAAATTTTTTGTTTGACATGGAGTAGTACTTTCGAGCTGTACACATGGATTCAGAGGAAGACAAGGTAGCAATGGCATCGATGTACTTCACAAGGGATGCCAAGCTATGGTGGCACTCTAAGTTTGTCAATGACGAGTGTCCAATTAAGACTTGGACAGACCTGAAATGAGAACTGAAAAACCAGTTTTTCCCTGAGAATGTGGAGTATATGGCTCGAAGAAGGCTTCGAGAGTTGGTGCAAACAAGAACAGTGCGAGAGTTTGTAAGGAGTTTTTCTATCCTGATGTTGGATATTCGAGACATGTCCAAAAAAGATAAGATGTTTTTATTTTCTTAAGGGTCTCAAGACTTGGGCCAGGACAGAACTACAAAGACAAAAAGTGCAAGACGTGGCCATGGCCATGGATGCAACTGAACGTCTCCACGATTATAATGATGGCTCCTCAAAACAAAAAAATCCTCCATCAGTTGGCAGTAGCTTCAACTTTGAGAGTGGGGGAAAGATGACTAGGTTGGATCAGCCCTTCAGTGAGGGATCAAACAGGAGGTCTTTTGGTCGAGATAGTACCCAACCTAAGACAAGCAACGTAGTGATTTTCAAGCCTAGGCAATCGTTAGCTTGCTTTCTTTACAAGAGGCTGCATTGGGTGGCCGAATGCCCACACAGAGGAGCCCTTAATGCCTTAAGGGCCTCATCTCAAGAGTCCATAAAAGTGCCAGAGAGCGTTGAAGAAGTTGAAGAGGAGCCGGCCAGGATGGGTTCAATAAGGTTCCTCAATGCCCTCCACACCCAACTGAACACAATAAAGAAAGAGTAGGGTAGAGGTCTGATGTATGTGAACTTAACGATCAATGAGAAGGCCACCAAGGCCATGGTAGATACGGGTGCAACCGATACTTTCATCACATCAGAAGAAGCAAAAAGGTGTGGGCTCCAGGTTAGCAAGGACTATAGATGAATGAAGGCAGTCAATTTGCCAGCCTTTGCGATCAGTGGAAGCTCCAAGAGTGTGACAACCAAATTGGGGCCATGGGAAGGGAAGGTAGACTTTACAGTTTCCCCCATGGATGACTTTGATGTTGTCCTCAGATTGAACTTCATGATGTTGGCTCAGGTGATCCCTATCCCCACGCTAGCTGCTTGTTGTTCTTAGGGGAACACCCATGCGTAGTGCCAGCCAATATCTTACCAAAAAGTGGAAAGAAAATGATTTCAGCTTTATAGTTTAAGAAAGGGGTAAAGAGAGAGGAACCTTTATTTATGGCCGTGCTGATCTACAAAGAAGGGTCAGGAGTGGAACTGATACCTGATGGCATGGAAAAAGTGTTGAAAGAATTCAAAGAGGTGATGCTAGAGATGTTGCCTAAGATTCTACCCCATCGACGAGTAGTGGACCATGAAATTGAGCTCCTCTCAGGAGCGAAACCCCCTGCTAGAGCTCCTTATCGCATGGCCCTGCCAGAGTTGGCTGAACTAAGGAAACAGCTAGATGAGCTTTTACAAGCCGAGTTCATTAGACCATCAAAGGCTCCTTTCAGAGCACCGGTGCTATTTTAGAAGAAGCATGATGGGAGTTTGCAATTATGTGTTGACTACAGGGCCTTGAACAAAGTCATCATGAGAAACAAATATCCCATCCCTCTTATAGCAGATTTGTTTGACCAATTGAGCCAGGCCAAGTACTTTTCCAAATAGGACTTGAGATCTGGCTACCATCAGGTCAGAATCGTCGAGGGAGATAAGCCAAAGACCATTTGTGTAACACGGTATGATGCATTTGAATTTCTTGTTATGCCCTTTGGACTGACCAATGCTCCTGCCACATTTTGTACATTTATGAATCAGGTGTTCCATGACTACCTAGACAAATTTGTAGTCATCTATTTAGACAACATAGTGGTATATAGCTCCACTCTGAAAGAACATCAAGAACACCTGCGCCAGGTGCTTCGAAGGTTACAGGACCACCAGTTGTACGTGAAAAGGGAGAAGTGTGCATTTGCTCAGACCTAAATCCATTTTCTCGATCACATTATTGAACGTGGCCACATTTGAATGGACATGGAAAAGGTTAGGGCCATCAAGGAGTGGTTAACACCAAAGAATGTTAGTGAACTTCGCTCATTTTTGGGACTAGCCAACTATTATAGAAGGTTTGTGGAAGGGTACAATCGCAAGACCATGGCCCTCACAGAGCTATTAAAGAATGAGCATAAATAGTGTTAGACGAGTGAATGCCAAGAGGCCTTTAAGGGATTGAAGAATGCTATTATGAAGGATCCCATCTTAGCTCTCCCTGATATTGAAAAGCGTTTCAAAGTTCAGACGGATGCATCTGATTTCACTATTGGAGGAGTGCTTTTACAACAACATCACCCAATAGCATTTGAAAGTAGGAAGCTAAGTGAAGCTGAAAGGAAATATACGACCCAAAAAAAAGAACTCCTGATAGTAGTTCACTGCTTGAGGGCTTGGCGACATTATTTGTTGGGTTCACACTTTGTCGTGAAGACAGACAATGCGGCCGTTAGCCATTTCCTCACCCAATCAAGGCTTACAGCGAAACAAGCTAGATGGCAAGAATTTTTAGCGGAGTTTGACTTTTGTTTTGAGCACACCGCTGGAAAGACCAATCAAGTGGCCGATGCATTGAGTAGGTAAACAGAGTTAATGGCCCTTAGAAGAATTGCCCTAATGGTGGCTAGCAGAGCCACAACAGACATTCACAAGTTGATTGGTGATCATTTAGGGAATGACCCGTAGGCCAGTGCCATTCTGAAGCTAGTGGAAGAAGGGAAGTCCAAGTGCTTCTGGCAAGAAAATAGGGTCTTGTGGACCAAGGGGCCTCGATTGTTTGTGCCAAGAGCAGGAAGTCTGAGACAGATGCTGATGAGGGAATGTCATGACACACCATGGGCTGGACATCTGAGCTGGCAACGCACTTTGGCATTATTGAAACAGGGATACTATTGACCTCACATGCGATAAGATGTGATGGACTATACGAAGACTTACCTTATTTGCCAACAAGACAAAGTGGAAAAAAAGAAACCTATAGGCATGCTTGAACCACTATCAGTACCCACCAGACCATGGGAAAGCATCTCTCTCGATTTCATTTCGCACCTACCCAAGGTTGGTGATCTTGGAGCTATTTTGGTGGTGATTGACCGATTCTCTAAGTATGCCACATTCATTCCCGCTCACAAGTATTGTACAATGAAAGACACAGCTCGACTATTGTTTAAACATGTGGTCAAATACTGGGGCCTCCCTCAAAACATTGTCAACGGTAGAGATCTGAGATTCACAGGGTCCTTCTGGAAAAAGCTTTTCAAGATATTGGGGTCCCAACTCAACATCTCTTCAAGCTACCACCCTTAAACCGATGGTCAAACGAAACCATTTAATGGATTATTGGAAGAATATTTTAAGGCACTTTGTTCAAGCCAATCAGAAGAACTGGCCTTCATTATTGGACATTGCTTAACTTTGCTTTAATTCCAACAAAAGCTCTTCCACCAACAAGAGCCCATTTGAAGTGGTCACTGGGTAATTACCAAGGCTACCCCATACTTCTTGAAACAATATGGAGGGAAGAATCTGAGAGCCTTCAACCTCGATAAGGAGTGGAAATAAAACACGGAGATTGCATAAGCCTACCTGGAGAAAGCATCGAAGCGAATGAAGAAATGAGCAAACAAAGGTCGCAGAGCTCAACAATTCCAAGTTGGTGATTTGGTCCTTGTTCGACTAGTCCATGAACAAACTAGATTCTTGAGAAAGAGAGATCATAAACTGGTGCACAAATATGAGGGTCCAATGAAGATCCTTTTCAAGGTGGGGAATGCTTCTTACAAAATCGACCAACCAAAGTGGATGAAGGTGCACCTAGTATTTCATGTGAGTAACTTGAAACCTTTCCATGCAGATCCTACAGATGCTAGCCAAAGGGTGCCAACCAGAGTCGCCAACACTATGAACCACCCTCAGAGCATTGAGTCAAAGAGATCCTAATCGATAGGGAAACCAAGATATCTTGAAGATTAGTTCAAAAATACTTAGTGAAGTGGGAGTGATTAGGACTAGAAGAAACCAACTGGGAAAGAGAACATGACCTCCAAAGATTCAAAAGGAAGATTGAAGAATTTCAAGCCAGCAAGTCGAAGAGGACGTCGATAGAATAGGTGGGGGAAGATGTCATAAGCCAACCTTGTATAGGGCCATGATCGGGGTTTAGGTTGTCATGAGCCACCCATGTATAACACCATGGCCGGGTAGATCTCTTGTGCTAGGAAAAGTTTCCCCATTTCAAATATTGTAATGGTTAGTGGTAGCATAGCTCTAAAATCTCTAAGGCTCTTTAGGGGGGTGAGCCGACAGCGTATTGTTGGGTTGTCTCACCGGTCGCTATGTGAGCCTAGGCCATTCACCAAGGGCTGCCCCCTGGCCCTGGTGATGGTGGGAAATCCCAATGTATGATTTTCAATTATAATAAAATCCACCCCAATTAAATGTCCCGAATGTTGCCTCAATATGTTTTTTTTTTCTCGATGTTAATGTGCCTTCTTGTGTGTGCTTGAGATTGATCTCGATATAATGTGCCTTATTATGAATGCTTGGGACTAACCATAGCTTATGATTATTTGTTCAGATATCAAACTGTTGAAGGCTAACTTGGGTGGAAGCATCCATTCAAGTGTCGCACAGTCTATTGCTTGTTGAGAGAAAGCTTAGTCCGTGACACTGGGCCTTGGTACGGGTGTCACGAGCTCTGACCTTAGACTTAGAATCTGTACGGCCTTAGGGTTGGGATCTCCTCCTTTATGCCTAAGTCAGCCTAAAACACAAGCATGTGGGCACTAGAACAATGGGAAGGGCTAATTACGCAAGTTAAACAGAAACAGGATAACAAGGCAGAATGCTGGAATATGCTTTGTATTCACTGAAACAGAAGTGTTTGATGGTGTACAAATATGGGTGGAGCAGCCCTCTATTTATAGTTGAGGCTCTAGCTACACTTAATGGTAATATCCCTAGAATAAAGGCTAAAATCAAGGGATTATACAGATTACAATCAATCAGGATTCTAACTCCTGATTTCTAGGGTCAACCAAATCTGCCAGGAGGCTCCTACTGATCCTGTAAGATTCTAGAATGTTCACTTGCATATCTAGCACCTTGAGCCCTTCTGGATATGGTACGAGCAGCTTGCATGCAAGGCCTTGGCCTCACGGGCTGCCCTGCAAGCTGGGTTGGCGTTCTGGCCTTATCTCCCAAGCCCTGCATGCAAATACCCGCCAGTGCGCCTGGTCTACGAGACTCAACCTCTAGCTCATGTGTTGGTGCGTCTGTTGTGCCTGGCGCGCCCACCCAGGGTGTGACATTCTCCCTTACCTAATTACGTAACACCCTCGTTGTGTCCTCTGCATGGTACCACCTAATCTTCTACTGGTTCCCAACTCACCTCACTATCTGGAAGTCCCTTCCAGCGCACCAAGTACTCTTGTCTTAGTTGATAGTTTTTCCATCTCACCTCCCAGACAAGCCACGCGGGCCTCCTTGGAGCTCAATTCCCACTGAGAGATGGGTAGAATCCTTTGTAGATGACTTAAATACGTGACGGGGTATTGTAAGTGGCAGAGTGGCCTTGCTTCCATGATCCACTAACATTCAACCCTTTGTCGGTTCGATTCATCCCTCCCCCCTCCCCTTCCCCCGTCGACCTTCTTTCTTTTTATGCCACCCCCTCCAGGGTTGGACATGACTTGGGGCCCTCCGTCCTTTGATCTCGATCGGGAATGAACTCCGTATGCCTAAGTCAACCTATGAAACGACTGTGCGAGCACTAAGCCTGCCAGAGAGGCAGAATGTGCAAGCTGAGGATCGATCAGGTCCCCCTCTGCGTGTTGCCGATCTTACTGCGGTTCTTGTTGCCATAACCCTCGATTTGATCAGAGCTTAGACTGGGAATGAACTCTGTATGCCTAAGTCAACCTACAAAACAAGCGTACGGGCACTAAACCGACCAGAGAGGCAGAATACGCAAGCTAAGGATCGATCGGGTCCCCTTCTGTGTGCTGCAAATCCTGCAGGCTTTCTATACGGTTCTTGTTCGGCCCCACTTCATAGGACCACCTAGATGCGGTGCGGGCATGTTGTGGGCTTGGTCTCGGTGTTACAAATAGGCCAGACTTTTGGGTGGGTGGTCTGGACAGCAATAGTAATGACTATTGCAGGAACCCTCACCTCTGTGTATGGTGCTCGAGCCTTGGCCGCTGGGGCATGGGCCTCAACTCCTGGTGCACACGCCCAAGGTGTGACACTGGTACTTGGTGTAGGCTACTACCTCAGACACCCCTGGTCTGACCACATGGCCGCACCTCAATCATCAGTGCCCGCACGTCGGTCTGACTGCGTGCCCGCGCACTGCTCACCAACACGCCCACTTAGGCCTGGCTCAATTATATCGAACCTAACACCATGTCTGAGCCCCTAGAGTACTGATCACTGCCTGAACCACTATCCCAATCTAGTTCCTCATGACCTGCACCTCGAGTAGGCCTCAAGGCCTGATCCCCCTGCTATCGAACCCTATCCTACTACAACCCAGGGCCAGTCCCAACTTACTTTCTGACCATGACACATCACATGCCTCGACCACCATCGAGACATGTTGGCCCTCGATCTTGAGACATGCTTCAATTGCCATTGGTGCATGCTGGACCTTGGTATGGGCAGTTCCCTCAAATAGCATTAGCCTGCACTGGGTCGTGCATCAAGCGGCCGTACCGGGGCCCGGGCTATGCACCTTGCGCACCATGATCGGGTAGTAGGTGGGTTGAGGGATATCTTCATGTTTCTATAGTGCCAAAGCCATTTTTGTGGTCCATGAATTCATATGAGCACTCCCCAACGCCCGTGCACCATGCGCGAGTGTCCTGAGCCCGGGGCCAAGCACCTTGCGCGCCACGATCGGGTGGTAGGTGGGTTTAGGCACATATTCATATTTCTGCCATGCCAATACCATTTTTATGGCTTGTAAATTCATACAATGGTCCCTTAAGCCTTCCTGTGAAGTTTCATGGAAAGATGACTCGTTTTCTATTTTTCATAATTTTTGAAATTTTTTGCGGTTCGAGATTTTTTAAAATTTTTTTAGAAGGATTTTTGGCCCCAAATTTGGTAGATCTGATCCTTGTATTTTTTTTGCAATGCACAAAAACATTCAGCTAAAAACTCAAAGTACAGAAGATTTTGTGGCCATTTGAAAAAAGTGTCCCCATTTCGGACACTTAAATGGTTACTAGCAGCAAACCTGTAAAATCTCATATGCTCTTTAAAAGGGTGTGAGTTGTTGAGGTTTGTTGAGGGATATGGGGCCAATATAAGGGCCAAGTACAAGCACCCGTCACACATCATGTGCCCACACCCCCTCGGACCCTCAATCGTCGGAACCCCCAATGTCGTCGGTCAGGTTCTCCGACGATGCTCCGACGATGGTGCCCTGAGCAAAAAAAATGTGGCACCAGCACATTCCCAAGCCCAGCATGTGCACTGTGGCTCAAAATTGAACTTTTACCAAGGCCTCGACCATCAACGGCACACAATGGCGTATGGTGATGGACATGCATCGACCATCATCGGCACAGTTTGCCCTTTGGTACGGGCACTTGCCTCGACCGCCATCGGCACAAGCTGGCCCTTGGAACAGGAACTTACCTCGACCACCATCGACACATGCATGCCTCGATGAGCATTGACAGAAGATGGCCCTTGGTGCGGACGGTTGCCTCAAGCACCATCGGCACGTGTTGGGCCTTGGTGTGGGCACATGCCTCAACCACCATCATCACAAGCTGGCCATTGGTACAGGCACTTGCTTGGACCACCATTGGTAGATGCCATGCCTCGATCATAATTGGTAGAAGATGACCCCTGGTGCATGCGGTTGCCTCGAACACCATCGGCACATGCTGGGCCTTGGTACGGGCGATTGCCTCAAGCACCATCGGCACAAGCAGGCCGTTGGTGCGGGCACTTGCCTAAACCACCATCGATAGAAGATGGCCCCTGGTGCAGGCGGTTGCCTCAAACACCATCGGCATATGTTGGGCCTTGGTGCGAGCGGTTGCCTCAAACACCATCAGCACATGCTGGGCCTTGGTGCGGGTGTCACGGGATCCAACCTTAGACTCAGAATCCGTGCAGCCTTAGGCTTGGAATCTCCTCCTTTATGCCTAAGTTAGCTTAAAACACAAGCATGCGGGCACTAGAACAATGGGAAGGGCTGATTATGCAAGTTAAAGAGAAACAGGATAACAAGGTAGAATGCTAGAATATGCTCTGTCTTTACTGAAACAGAAGTGTTTAATGGTGTACAAATGAGGGTGGAGCAACCCTCTATTTATAGTTGAGGCTCCAACTACACTTAATGGCAATATCCCTAGAATAAAGGCTAAAATCAAGGGATTAGACAAATTACAATCAATCAGTATTCTAACTCCTAATTTTTAGGGTCAACCAAATTTGCCAGGAAGCTCCTGCTGATCCTGCAAGCTTCCAGAATGTTCACTTGCATATCTAGCAACTTGGGCCCTTTTGGATGTGGTGCGGGCATCCTGCATGCCAGGCCTTGGCCTCATGGGCTGACCTGTAAGAAGGGCGGGCATTCTGGCCTCATCTCTCAGGCTTTGCGTGCAAATACCCGCCAACTCGCTCAGTCTGTGGGCCTCAACCTCTGGCTCGCGTGCTGGTGTGCCTGATGTGCCTGGCGCACCCGCCTAGGGTGTGACATTCTCCCCCACCTGATTGTGCAATGCTCGCGTTGTGTCCTCTGTATGGTACCGTCTGATCTAGTCCCCGAACTACCATAAGTCTTTTGCTGGTTCCCAGCTCACCTCACTATCTGGAAGTCCCTTCCAGCGCACCAATTACTCTTGTCTTGGTTGATAGTTTTTTTGTATCACCTTGCAATCAGCTATGACACTGTGGACCACCTTCTCATATGAGGCCCTTGCTCCCAATGGCGCATGCTTTGACTCTACCCATCTTGGATCTCCCTCATCCTTATGGAACGGCTTGAGCATGCTTACATGGAATACCGGGTGTACCCTCGGCTTGGGTGGCATATCCAGCTTGTAGGGAAACTTGCCTACCCTCTTGACTACTTGGAAAGGTCCCTTATACCTTTGGACTAGGCCTTTGTACAGCCCCCTGTGGCACACAATGGGATGCAATTTCACAAATACCAAGTCTCCAACCTGGAATTGCATGTCCTACCTATTCTGGTCTGTCCACTTCTTCGACCTCTTTGTCGCCTTGTGTAGATAGACTCTGGCCAAGTCAATTTGCTCCTGCCATGCCTTGGCAAACTTGTATGCTGCTGGATTCGACCCTGTATAACCTACAGCAATTGAACCAGGTGTTAGTGGTTGTTACCCTTTCACAAACTCAAATTGGCTCTGGTTCGTTACCTCGCTTCTTTGCAAGTTGTAGGAAAACTATGCAACATCTAGTAGCTTTGGCTAGTCCCTTTATATGGCACTCACATAGTGCCTGAGGTAGACTCCAATAGTCCATTCACACATTCTGTTTGCCCATGGATCTATGAATGCATGCTGGGGGAAAAGTTCAAGTCTGACCCCAACTGCTTGAACAACTCAGTTCAGAACCTACCCGTGAAACAGCCATCCCGATCACTAACAATGGTCCTCCATACTCCTCAGTACTTAACCATGTTCTTCAGGAACAATCGAGCTGCCTCCTCAGCTGGGCACTCCTTAGTTGCTGGAATGAAGATTCCATACTTGGAAAACCTGTCCACCACTACCATGATGCTTCCAAACCCCTCTGCTTTGGGTAGACCAACTATAAAGTCTAGAGAAACACTCTCCCATGGTTGCTTTGGCACTGGCAATGGCTCCAAGAGATTGTCTGGTTTCTTGAGCTCCACCTTGTCTTATGGGCACACAAGACAAGTCTTCACATAGGCCTCCACATCATCCCTCATGTGCGGCCAATAGTACCGATCCTCGATCAGTGCCAAGGTACGGCTCACTCCTGGGTGTCCAGCCCACCTTGAATCATGGCATTCTTACAAAACTTCCATGTGGAGCTTTTCATGCTATGCTACAAATAGTCTACTACCCCTGGTGCACAACAAACCATCCTGCACCTAAAATCACCTAGTCTTACCTTCCTGGGCGTACTTCATGAGAGCCTTGGCTGTAGGATCATGCGCAAGTCCCTCCTTGATGCATGGCACCAGTGACCCTTCTGGTTAGCTAATGGCAGCAAGGTTAGCCTTCCTGCTCAGGGCGTCTGCCACTAGGTTCGCCTCCCTCGGCTTGTACTCCATCTGGAAATCAAATTTCGTAAGAAAATCTTACCATCTCGCCTGCTTGGGGGACAACTTCTTCTGGGTCCTAACCACGAACCTCGACCCCAACAGGTAATGGTGCCAAGTGCATAAGTAGTGCACCACTACTGTCATCTCTTTCTCTTGGGTCGTATACTTACGCTCAATCTCGTTCAGCTTCCTGCTCTCGAACGTGACTAGATGTCCCTCCTACATCAACACGCCCCCTATGGCAAAGTTTGATGCATCCGTATGGACCTCATACGGCTTGGCATGGTCTGGCAAGGCCAAGACTGGCTCTTCAATCACAGCTTGCTTCAACCTGTCAAAGGCTTCCTGGCACCCTGCGCTCCACTCCCATGCTCTCCTTTTCTTGAGCAAGTCAATCAATGGCGTGGTTATTGCTAAATGACCTTTGATAAAGTGCCAGTAGTAGTTAACCAGCCCAAGGAATGATTTCAACTCAGTGACATTGGCTGGCGGTTGCCACTCCAGGATGGCATGCACCTTGCCTTCATCCATGCGTATCCTGTCACCTCCCACTATGTGGCTTAAGAACGGGATCTCCTACTGGGCGAATGAGCACTTCTCCTTCTTGACAAACAGCTTGTGCACCCACAACACCTTGAACACCTATCTCAAGTGGTCTACATGCTCTCCCAATGTCTGGCTGTAGATCACAATGTCATCTAAATAAATCACAACAAATCGATCAAGGAACGACTAAAGTACCTTGTCCATAAGGGTGCAAAATGTTGCTGGGGCATTCGTGAGTCCTAATGGCATGACCAGGAACTCATACGAACCATACCAAGTGACACATGCTGTCTTTGGCTTGAGCTCAACGAGAAAAAAAAATCTCGTGTGGAACAAAAGGGTAAAAGCTCATTTGATTCTGATTTCTAATACAAATATGAACCATTAAAGTGTGGCCTATCGTTCTTTTAGACTTTCGGGATTTGAAACTAGAGGTGTCAAAAAAGTTACCACAAGGATAACTGGCTTGTGGCAACCAAGTGTTCATAGCGACGTTGCTTTTTGATCCTTCGATGTCGGCTCTTCCTATCATTGTGAAGCAGAATTCACCAAGTGTTGGATTGTTCACCCACCAATAGGGAACGTGAGTTGAGTTTAGACCGTCATGAGACAGGTTAGTTTTACCCTACTGATGGCGACGGCATGATAGTAATTCAACCTAGTACGAGAGGAACTGTTGATTCACACAATTGATAATCGCGCTTGGTTGAAAAGCCAGTGGCACGAAGCTACCATGCATTGGATTATGACAGAACGCCTCTAAGTCAAAATTCGGGCTAGAAGCGATGTGTGCGCCCACCGCCTGATTGTCGACCCGTAGTAGGGGCCTATGTTCCTTAAGGGCACGTGTCGTAGGTGTAGTCCCTACGGTGAACGAGCCGCGTGGGCTTCCTTGGAGCTTAATTCCCATCGAGTTGTTGGTAGAATCCTTTGCAGACGACTTAAATACGCGATGGGGTATTGTAAGTGGCATTGTAGCCTTACTGCCACGATCCACTGAGATTCAGCGCTTTGTAGCATCAATTCATCCCTCCCTCTTCCCCCTCTTCTTCCCCTGTCGACCTTTTTTCTTTTTACGTCGCCCCCCTCCAGGGTTGGGCATGACCCGAAGCCTTCCGTCCCTCGATCTAGATTGGGAATGAACTTCATATGCCTAAGTCAAACTATGAAATGAACGTACGGGCATTAAGTCGGCCAGAGAGGCAAAATGCACAAGCTAAGGAACGGTCTGGTCCCCCTCTACGTGCTGCCGATTCTGCTGCGGTTCCTATAGCCACAACCCTTTGTCTGATCAGAGAGTAGACTGGGAATGAACTCCGTATGCCTAAGTTAACCTATGAAATAAGCGTGAGGTCACTAAGCCAACCAGAGAGGTAGAATACGCAACTTGAGGATCGGTCGGTTCCCCCTCTATGTGCTGTAAATCTTACAGGCTTTCTATACGACTCTAGTTCGACCCTACTCCCTTGGACCACCTGGATGTGATGCGAGCATGTTGTGGGCCTAATCTCGATGCCGCGAATAGGCCAGACTTTCAGGCGGGTGGTCTGGATAGCAATAGCAATGAGTATTGCTGGAACCCTCGCCTCTCCGTACGATGCTTGAGCCTTAGCCGCTGGGGGCTGGGCCTCAACTCTTGGTGCGCACGCCCAAGGCGTGACACTGGCACTTGGTGCGAGCTACAGCCTCGAACACCCTGGTCTGACTGCATGCCCACATGTCGATCTGACTGTGTGCCCACGTACTGCCCACCTCCCACCAACACCCGCACCTGGGCCTGGCTCAATTCTATCGAACCTAATACTATGCCTGAGCTCCTGGAGTCCTGATCACTACCTGCACCACTGTCTCAGTCCTATTCCCCACGGGGTATTGTAAGTGGCATTGTAGCCTTGCTGCCACGATCCACTGAGATTCAACCTTTTGTAGCTTTAATTCATCCCTCCCTCTTCCCCTTCCCCTTCCCCTGTCGACCTGCTTTCTTTTTACGTCACCCCCCTCCAGGGTTGGGCATGACCCGAGGCCCTCTGTCCCTCGATCCCGATCGAGAATGAACTTCGTATGCCTAAGTCAAACTATGAAACGAGCGTGTGGGCATTAAGTAAGCTAGAGAAGCAAAATGCACAAGCTGAGGAGCGGTTGGGTCCCCCTCTACGTGTTGTTGATTCTGCTACGGTTCCTACGGCCACAACCCTTGGTCCGATGGGAGAGTAGATTGGGAATGAACTCCATATGCCTAAGCTAACCTACGAAACAAGCATGAGATCACTAAGCCGGCCAGAGAGGCAGAATATGCAAGCTGAGGATCGGTCAGGTCCCCCTTTATGTGCTGTAGATCTTACAGGCTTTCTATACGGTACTGGTTCAGCCTCACTCACCTGGATGTGGTGCGAGCATGTTGTGGGCCTGGTCTCGATGTCGCGGATAGGCCAGACTTTCGGGCGGGTGGTCTGGATAGCAATAACAATGAGTATTGCTGAAACCCTCGCCTCTCCGTACGGTGCTTGAGCCTTGGCCGCTGGGGGCTGGGCCTCAACTCCTGGTGCGCACACCCAAGGCGTGACACTGGCACTTGGTGCGAGCTGCAGCCTCAAACACCCCTGGTCTGATCGTATGCCCACGTGTAGGTCTGACTGCGTGCTCGTGCACCGCCCACCTCCCACCAACACCCGCACCTAGTCCTGGCTCATTTCTGTCGAACCTAACACCATGCCTGAGCCCCTGGAGTCTTGATCACTGCCCACACCACTGTCTCAATCCTGTTCCCCATGACTTACACCTCGAGTAGGCCTCAAGGCCTGGTCCCCCTGGCTGTCAGACCCTATCCCACTACAACCCCAGGGTCAATCCTGACTTGCTTACTGATTGTGACACATGCACATGCCTCAACCACCATCGAGACATGTTGGCCCTTGGTCACGGTGCATGCTTCGACCTCCATCGACACATGCTAGACCTTGGTGTGGGTAGTTCCCTTAAACAGCATCTGCCCATGCTGGGTCGTGCACCAAACGGCTGCACCTGGGCCCGGGCCGTGCACCCTGTGCACCACGACCAAGAAGTAAGTGGGTTTGGGGATATCTTTATGTTTCTACAGTGCCAAAGCCATTTTTGTGGTCCATGAATTCATATGAGCGCTCCCCATTGCCCGCGCACCACGCGCGGGTGTCTTAAGCCTGGGTCGAGCACCAATGAGCACTACAATCGGGTGGTAGGTGGGTTTAGTCACATCTTCATATTTCATCCATGCCAATTTCATTTTTATGGCCTGTGAATTCATATGAGCACTCCCCAGCACCCGTACACCACGTGCGGGTGTCCTAAGCTCAGGCCGAGCACCATGCGCTCCACGATCAAGTGGTAGGTGGGTTTAGGCACATCTTCATATTTATGCCATGCCAATGCCTTTTTTATGGCTTTTAAATTCATACAATGGTCCCTTAAGCCTTCTTGTGAAGTTTCATGGCAAGATGACTTGTTTTCTATTTTTCATGATTTTTGAAATTTTTTGCGGTTAGAGATTTTTTAAAATTTTTTTAAAAGGATTTTTAGCCCCAAATTTGGTAGACCTGATCCTTTTATTTTTTTTGGTATGGAAAAAAAATCAGCTAAAAACTCAAAGTGTAGAAGATTTTGTGGCCATTTGAAAAAAGTGTCCCCATTTCAGACACTTGAATGGTAACTGGCAACAAACCTGTAAAATATCATATGCTCTTTAAGGGGGTGTGAGTTGTCGAGGTTTGTTGAGGGATAGGGGGCCAATATAAGGGCTAAGTACAAGCACCCATCTCACATCATGTGCGCACACCCCCAGACCCTCAATCGCCAGAACCGCCAATGCCGTCGGTCAGGTTCTCTAGCCATGCTCCGGCGATGGTGCCCCGGGTAAAAAAAATGTTTCACTAGCACATGCCCGAGCCCAACATGTGCACCGTGTCTCAAAATTGAACTTCAGCCAAGGCCTCGACCATTAACGGCATATGATGGCGCATGGTGATTGCACATGCATCAACCATTATCAGCACAGGCTGCCCTTTCGTAAGGGCACTTGCTTCGACCTCCATTGGCACAAGTTGGCCCTTGAAACAAGCAATTGCCTCAACCACCATCGACACATGCATGCCTTGATGAGCATCGACAGAAGATGGCCCTTGGTGCAGGCGGTTGCCTCGAGCACCATCGGCACGTGTTGGGCCTTGGTGTAGGTGTCACAGGGCTTCGACCTTAGACTCGGAATCCTTGCGGCCTTAGGCTCGAAATCTCCTCCTTTATGCCTAAGTCAACCTAAAACACAAGCATGCGGGCACTAGAACAATGGGAAGGGCTGATTACGCAAGTTAAAGAGAAACAGGATAACAAGGCAAAATGCTGGAATATGCTCTGTATTAACTGAAACAGAAGTGTTTGACGGTGTACAAATTAGGGTGGAGCAGCCCTCTATTTATAGTTGAGGCTCTAACTACACTTAATGGCAATATCCCTAGAATAATGGGATTATACAGATTACAATCAATCAGGATTCTAACTCTTGATTTCTAGGGTTAACCAAATCTGCTAGGAGGCTCCTGCTGATCCTGCAAGGTTTCAGAAGCTTCACTTGCGTATCCAGCACCTTGGGCCTTTCTGGATATGGTGTGGGCAGCCTGCATGCCAGGCCTTGGCCTCACGGGCTGTCCTACAAGCTGGGCTGGCATTCTGACCTTGTCTCCTAGGCCTTGCGTGTAAATACCCGCCAGTGCGCCTAGTCTGCAGGCCTCAACCTCTGGCTCACCTGATGTGCTTGGCGCACCCGCCCAAGGCATGACATTCTCCCCACCTGATTGTGCAACACCATTGTTGCATCTTCTGCATGGTACCACCTTATCTGGTCCCCGAATTGCCATAAGTCTTCTGCTGGTTCCCAGCTCACTTCACTATCTGGAAGTCCCTTCCAGCGCATCAAGTACTCTTGTCTTGGTTGGTAGTTCTTCTGTCTCACCTCTTGGTCAGCTATGATGCTGTGGACCTCCTTCTCATATGAGGCCCTTGCTCCCAATGGTGCACGCTTTGACTCTATCCATCCTGGATCTCCCTCATCCTCATGGAACGGTTTGAGCATGCTTACATGGAACACCGGGTGTACCCTCAGCTTGGGTGGCATATCCAGCTTGTAGGCAACCTTGCCTACCCTCTTGACTACTCGAAAAGGTCCCTCATACCTCCGGACTAGGCCTTTGTGCAGCCCCTTGTGGTGCACAATGGGATGCAGCTTCACCAACACGAAGTCCCCAACTTGGAACTGTACGTCCCGCCTATTCTGGTCTGCCACTTCTTCAACCTCTCGGCCGCTTTGTGTAGACAGACTCTAGCCAAGTCAGTTTGCTCCTACCATGCCTTGGCAAACTTATATGCTATTGGATTCGGCCCTGTATAACCTGCAGCAATCAAACTGGGTGTTAGTGGTTGTTGCCCTATCACAACCTCAAATGGGCTCTAGTTTGTTGCCTCGTTCTTTTGCAAGTTGTAGGAAAATTGTGCAATATCTAGTAGCTTTGGCTAATCCCTTTATGTCGCACTCACATTGTGCCTGAGGTAGACCTCCAATAGTCCTTCACTCATTCTATCTGCCCATCGGTCTGTGGATGCATGCTGGTGGAAAAGTTTAAGTCTGACCCCAACAGCTTTAACAACTCAGTCCAGAACCTGCCCGTGAAATGCCCGTCCTGATTACTAACAATGGTCATCGGCACTCTCTAGTACTTAACCATGTTCTTCAAGAATAATCGAGCTACCTCCTCGACTGGGCACTCCTTGGTTGCTGGAATGAAGATTCCATACTTGGAAAACCTGTCCACCACTACCAGGATGCTTCCAAACCCTTTTGCTTTGGGTAGACCGACTATAAAGTCCAGAGAAACACTCTCCCATGGTTGCTCTAGCACTGGCAATGGCTCTAAGTGACCACCTGGTTTCTTGAGCTCCACCTTGTCCTGTTGGCACACAAGACAAGGCTTGACATAGGCCTCCACATCGTCCCTCATGCGCGGCTAGTAGTACCGGTCCTTGATCAGCTTCAAGGTGCGGCTCACTCCGAGGTGTCCAGCCCACCTTGAATCATGACACTCTTGTAAAACTTCCTTGCGGAGCTTTTCATGCTGCGGCATAAATAGTCTACTACCTCTAATGTACAACAAACCATATTGCATCTAAAATCGCCTAGTCTTACTTTGCTGGGCGTACTCCATAAGAACCTTGGCAGTAGGATCATACGCAAGTCCCTCCTTGATGCATGGCACCAGTGACCCCTCTAGTTGGCAAATGGCAGCAGGGTTAACCTTCTTGCTCAGGGCATCTGCCACTAGGTTCGCTCACCCTGGCTTGTACTCCATCTGAAAGTCAAATTTCGTAAGAAAATCTTGCCATCTTGCCTGCTTGGGGGATAGCTTCTTCTGTGTCTGGAAGTAGCTGGTCGCCACATTGTCCATCCTAACCATGAACCTCCAACAGGTAATGGCACTAAGTGCGCAAGCAATGCACCACTACAGTCATCTCCTTCTCTTGGACCATGTATTTATGCTCAGTCTCATTTAGCTTCTTGCTCTCAAACGCGACTGGATGTCCCTCCTGCATCAACACACCCCCTATGGCAAAGTTTGATGCATCCATATGCACCTCATACGACTTGGCATGGTCTGGCAAGGCCAAGACTGGCTCCTTGGTCACAGCTTGTTTCAACCTATTAAAAGCTTCCTGGTACCCTACGCTCCACTCCCATGCTCTCCCTTTCTTGAGCAAGTCAGTCAATGATGTGGCTATTGCTGAGTGACCTTTGATGAAGCTTTTATAGTAGTTAACCAGCCCAAGGAATGATCTCAACTCAGTGACCTTGGCTGGAGGTTGCCACTCCAGGATGGCATGCACCTTGCCTTCATCCATGCGTATCCTGTCACCTCCCACTATGTGGCCAAATAACGGGATCTATTGCTGGGCGAATGAGCACTTCTCCCTCTTGACAAATAGCTTGTGCACCCGCAACACCTGGAACACCTGTCTCAAGTGGTCTACTTGCTCTCCCAAAGTCTGGTTGTAGATCACAATGTCATCCAAATAAACCATAACAAATCGATCAAAGAACGACTAAAGTACCTTGTTCATAAGGGTGTAGAATGTTGCTGGGGTGTTCGTGAGTCTGAAAGGCATCACCAAGAACTTGTACGAACCATACTGAGTGACACATGCTATCTTTGGCTCATCTCCCTCCGTGATCCTGACTTGATAGTAGCCCGACCTCAAATCTAGCTTGGTGAACCACCTTACACTCACAAGTTGGTCGAACAAGTCCGCAATGAGTGGGATAGGGTACTTGTTCTTGACAGTCAGCTTGTTCAAATCTTAGTAGTCTATGCACAGTCGCAACAACCCATCATGCTTGCGCTGGAATAGAATCGATGCACCATATGGTGCCTTTGATGGTCTGATGAAGCCAACATCAACTAACTCTTTGAGTTGCTTCCTCAATTCTTCCAACTCTGGTAGGGACATTCGATAAGGGGCTCTAACTGGTAGCTTGGCCTCAGACACCAGCTTGATCTTGTGGTCCACCTCCCTCTTAGGTGGTAGCTGGCTAGGCAACTTTACGGGCATCACATCACTAAAGGTCTTCAGCACCTTTAGCACCTTCAAGGGTGACTCGATCTCATTCTCCCTTGGTTCTTCATACTTTAGGGCTACCAAGAAGGTGTCTTCTTGTCTACTTATCGCCTTGGCAAATTGGATGGCTGATACCACCTGTGACCCAACTCCAGACCCTCTTCTTAATGGCACTAGGCATTGGCACCTTGCATCTAGGATGCAAACACAATCGGTAAAAGGTACAAAAAGAGCGTTAATCCGAATAAAAAAATCCAACAATCACAAACTCATAGTCATCAAGGGGTATTACCTCTATGGTCTCTTTGCCTTTCCAGTCTCCAAGCTGTAACTCCACTCCCCGTGCTACTCCAATGGCTAAAACCTTCTTGGAGTTCACCATTTTAATGGTACCAGTCCCTTTCTGCACCTTTAGTCTGAGCTTTCAGGCTCCATCACTTGAAATAAAAAGATGTGAGGCACTTGTGTCCACCAGTGCGCTCACCTTTTAACCCGTAACCATCAGATCCATTAACATTAAGCTCTTTGGCTTGCGACTCCTTTTACTTTGGACAGCATTGACCACCAACAACCCAAGCTTTACTACCCCTGACTTTGGCTCCTTGTCAGACTCCTTGTTTACAGTAGCCAGCTTGCCCTTCTACGAGTAATTGCGTGCTATGTGGCTTCCTCCACATAAGTAGCATGCTAATGGTTCTCGGTCCCCCTTCACTTTCCACTTGCCTACTGGTGGCTTCCTCTCGCCATCCTTGGTTGAATGATCTCAGTCTCCCTCCTTGGACTCTCGGTCATGGTCCTTCCTTTTGGACTACTTCTTTTGGTCCCTATCGTCCCTACCCTTACCTTTGGGCTTGAAAGACTCAAACTTGTTCAAAGGCTTGAACTTTATCAAGGCCTCAGTAGTAGTCATGGCTTTAGCCAAGTCATGAACTCCCCTCCGTTGTAGCTCATGCTTCACCCACGGCTTCAGCCCATCCATGAAAACAAATAAGGCATCCTTCTTGCCTAGATCTGATATCTGTAGCATCAGTTCAGAGAATTTTTGGACATACTCCCTTATGTCCCCTTGCTGGTTCAGCTTGAGTAACTTTGCCCGTGCCTCATCATCGACATACTCCGGGTAAAATTACTCTCTAAACTCCTTTTGGAACTCTACCCAGGTTCCAATCTTGGCGCTCCCACGCCTGACATCATCACACCTGTGCCTCCACCACAATAAGGCTACATCAGTGAGATACATAGCAGTGATGCTTACCTTTATCGCCTCGTCTTGCATGCCCATGGCCTGGAAGTACTACTCCATACCCCATCGGTAGTTGTCTACTCCCTTGGCCACCCTAGTCCCCTTGAACTCCTTAGGCTTGGGGACATCCATTCTGGACTTGGACACTCCAGCAAACATGCCATTCTCAATGGTAGTTTTGTAAGCAATGACCTCACTGGTAAGATCCTCCATCTGCTAGCGCATGGCCTCCACGCCATCACGCAAGGTCAGCACTTTAGCCTCTAAGGCCACATTCTTTTGGGTGATCACGTCCATGCCTTTGTTGAGAGCAGCTTACAGCTCACCTTGGATCTCCTTCCCCATAGAGTCTAGCGATGCAATGTGAGTCTCTACTTCTTTAAGCTTCTCCCCTATGTCACCCATGGTCACCTCCACCTTGGTCAACCTACCATCCATGGGAGACCATATATCTCTTGAACTAGCTTTCCTACCTTTTCCACACCCCTACTCCTGGGCCTCTGGTTATTGGTTAGCAACGTTGCTTTGGGATGCCATCTCCTCAATCACGATCTAACCTGCACAACACAAACACTCAAAATCAAACTTGCTTTGATACCAACAGTCAAAGGCTCTAACCTTAGACTCAGAATCCATGCGGCCTTAGGCTTGGAATCTCCTCCTTTATGCCTAAGTCAGCCTAAAACATAAGCGTGCGGGCACTAGAACAATGGGAAGGGCTGATTACGCAAGTTAAAGAGAAACAAGATAACAAGGCAAAATGCTGAAATATGCTCTGTATTCATTCAAACAGAAGTGTTTGATGGTGTACAAATGAGGATAGAGCAGCCCTCTATTTATAGTTGAGGCTTCAGCTACACTTAATGGCAATATCCATAGAATCATGGGATTATACAAATTACAATCAATCAGGATTCTAACTCCTGATTTCTAGGGTCAACCAAATCTACCAGGAGGCTCCTGCTAATCCTGCAAGGTTCCAGAAGCTTCACTTGTGTATCCAGCACCTTGGGCCCTTTTGGATGTGGTGCGGGCAGCCTGCATGCCAGAACTTGGCCTCACGGGCTAGCCTGCAAGCTGGGCGGGCGTTCTGACCTTGTCTCCTAGGCCTTGCATGCAAATACTTGCTAGTGCGCCTGGTCTGTGGGCTTCAACCTTTGGCTTGCCAGCTGGTGCGCTTGATGTGCCTGGCGACCCCCCCTAGGGTGTGACACAAGCACATGCCTCGACCACTATCATCCCAAGCTGGCCATTGGTACAAGCACTTGTCTGGACCACTATCGACACGTGTCATGCCTCGATCAGCATTGACAGAAGATGGTCCCTAGTGTGTGCGATTGCGTCGAACACCATCGGTACATGCTGGGCCTTGGTGCGAGTGGTTGCCTCGAGCACCATCGACACAAGTCGACCCTTGGTGTGGGCACTTGCCTCGACCACCATCGATAGAAGATAGCCCCTAGTGTAAGCGGTTACGTTGAACACCATCGACACATGCTGGGCCTTGGTTCAGGCGGTTGCCTCGATCACCATCGGTAGAAGATTGCCATTGGTACGTGTGGTTGCCTCGAACACCATCGACACATGCTGGGCCTTGGTGCGAGCACATGCCTCGACCACCATCGACACAAGTCAGCCCTTGGTGCAGGCACTTGCCTCAATCACCGTCGACATGTGCCATGCCTCGATCAACATCGACAAAAGATGGCCCCTAGTGTGGGCAGTTGCCTTGAACACTATCAGCACGTGCTGGGCCTCGGTGCGGGCAGATGCCTCGACCACCATTGGTGCATGCATGCCTCAATCAGCATGCAAACAAGCTGGAACCGATGTGGGCACCTGCCTCGATCAGCATAGGTAGAAGATGGCCCTTGGTACGAGCAGTCACATCGAACACCATCGGCACACACTGGCCTTTGGTGTGGGCACATGCCTCGACCACCATCGACACCTGCTCACCCTTGGTACGAGATATGCCTGTTTGGAAAAAGTGTCCCTGTTTCAGACACTTTAAGATCTACTGGTAAGATATCTACAAAATCTCTAATGCTCTTTAAGGGGTGGTGGTCCGGCACCCCCTCTCCCCCAGTAGGTGTGAGTGATGGGCCTCCCATTGCGTACACCCAGGGTAATGTCCCTCGAGTGAAATACAGGGTGTGCATGCCTTCTGACCATTTTGTCCAATGATTGGTTGCTCTGATGATTGACAGGCGCCCATGGCCTCGACCGGTTAGCGTGCATACCAAAAAAGGGGAACCGAGCTCAAGCCCGTGCACGGGGTGAATGCTACCTTAGACCCCAGACCAAGTCCCTGAATCGGGCAATGGCTCCCAGGGGTGGTGCGAGCAGAAGCTACGGTTACGAGCTTGGCTCGACCAAGTCTCTCGATATTTGACGGTCTCACAGTTTCTTCTCATCGACCATAAAAACACCTTGGCCTTGACGAGGCCGTGCACGTAGTGGATGCTACCCAAGACCTCAGAAACAAGTCCCTGAATTGGGCAACATCCCATTGGGGTAGTGTCAACAGAGCTCGTGCGTGCTGTCTCGACCAGTCCAAGCATTGGTGGTATCCTTCCGTTGTTGCCCGTCGGATGGCCCGAGCAGACTCGTGGCCCTTGCTTATGTTTTTCCAGTGCCAAACGGTTGTGGCATGGCCTAACACATCATTTCCTTCGCTCACTCATCGAGTAATCGATTGGGTGGGTTGTGGACCGGCGCGCATGGATGCTACCACTTGTACGCAATAGGCATATGAGTGGTGCTATGGTTGTGCATGTTGGCAGGCTCCATGCTTGATGCATCAAATTGTTGACCCGTCATCCTCTTCAATCTCCCCCCAATGCGATCATTGTACCCCGTAGGCGCAATCAGGATCTGGTGCTGCATACCTGAATTGATGAAAATCAAATGTCTCACCATCCCTCATCCGTCTCGTGTCCTGAGGGGCTATGAGTCAGACGTCAATCGTGGCTGGTGTCCCAAGTGCGCCACCCAATCTTCTGTGGCCGTATTGGTGCATCGGTGTTTGATCATGCTCTCAGATGCGAAATGTTTAGCGGGCGCAGGCTCTTGGCCCCCATTTGTCCGATGCTATGCATTTCACGTGCTCGATACGCACGATGCTTGCGCTTCGTGTTGGGCTCTCTTCGTCGTAGTCATATGCTTGTCTCAAAGATTAAGCCATGCATGTGTAAGTATGAACTAATTCAGACTATGAAACTACGAATGGCTCATTAAATCAGTTATAAATTGTTTGATGGTATCTACTACTCAAATAATCGTAGTAATTCTAGAGCTAATACATGCAACAAACCTCGACTTCTGGAAGGGACGCATTTATTAAATAAAAGGTCGACGTGGGCTATGCCTATTGCTCTGATGATTCATGATAACTTGACAGATTGCACGGCCTTTATGCCGGTGATGTATCATTCAAATTTTATCCCTATCAACTTTCGATGGTAGGATAGTGGCCTATTATGGTGGTGACGGGTGACGAAGAATTAGGGTTCAATTTTGGAAAGAGAGCCTGAGAAATGGCTACCACATCCAAGGAAGGCAGCAGGCACGTAAATTACCCAATCCTGACATGGAGAGGTAGTGACAATAAATAATAATAACAGGCTCTATGAGTCTGGTAATTGGAATGAGTACAATCTAAATCCCTTAACGTGGATCCATTGGAGGGCAAGTCTGGTGCCAGCAGCCACGGTAATTCCAATACAAATAGCGTATATTTAAGTTGTTACGGTTAAAAAGCTCGTAGTTAAAACTAGGGTTGGGTCATCAGGTTCGCCTCATGGTGAGCATCGGTCTACTCATCCCTACTGCCGGTGATGCGCTCTTGGACTTAATTGCCTAGGTCGTTCCTCCGACGCTGTTACTTTGAAGAAATTAGAGTGGTCAGAGTAGGCCTACGCTTATATACATTAGGATGGGATAACATCATAGGATTTTGATCCTATTGTGTTGGCCTTCGGGATCAGAGTAATGATTAACAGGGACAGTCAGGGGCATTCATATTTCATAGTTAGAGGTGAAATTCTTGGATTTATGAAAGACGAACAGCTACGAAAGCATTTGCCAATGATGTTTTCATTAATCAAGAATGAAAGTTGGGGGCTCGAAGACGATCAGATACCGTCCTATCTCAACCATAAATGATGTTGACTAGGGATCGGTGGATGTTACTTTTAGGACTCCATCGGCACCTTATGAGAAATCAAAGTCTTTGGGTTCTGGGGGGAGTATGGTCACAAGGCTAAAAATTAAAGGAATTGATGGAAGGGCACCACCAGGAGTGGAGCCTGCAGCTTAATTTGACTCAACACGGGGAAACTTACCAGGTCTAGACATAGTAAGGATTGACAGACTGAGAGCTCTTTCTTGATTCTATGGGTGATGTTGCATGGTTGTTCTTAGTTGGTGGAGCGATTTGTCTGGTTAATTCTGTTAACAAATAAGACCTCAGCCTGATAACTAGCTATGCGGAGGTGATCTTTCATGGCTAGCTTCTTAGAGGGACTATGGCCGCTTAGGCTAAGGAAGTTTGAGGCAATAACAGGTCTGTGATGCCCTTAGATGTTTTGGGCACACGCACGCTAAACTGATGTATTCAACGAGTCTATAGCCTTGGCCGACAGGCTAAGGTAATCTTTGAAATTTCATCGTGATGGGGATAGATCATTGCAATTGTTAGTCTTCAACGAGGAATTCATAGTAAGCACGAGTCATCAGCTTGCGTTGACTACATCCATGCCTTTTGTACACTTTGCCCATCATTCCTACCAACTGAATGATCCGGTGAAGTGTTCAGATCACGACGATGTGGACGGTTTACTGGCTGCGACATCGCGAGAAGTCCACTGAACCTTATCATTTAGAGGAAGGAGAAGTCGTAACAAGGTTTTTGTAGGTGAACCTACAGAAGGATCATTATCCAAACCCCACTCGACGGATGACCCACGGACGCGTTAACGAAACATCGAGAGGGCGAGGGTGCCCCCGTGCCCTAAGCCCCTTTCGACCTCGGATGGGTGCGACGGTCGTTTCGTCCCCCTACCGGACAGGTGAAACGATCGGCATCGTCTCGCTCATTGTCAAACAACAAACCCCCGAAGTGAATCTGAGTGCATATGCCATCGCCATCCAGTTCGTGGTGCATGCACGACAGTGCTGTGACTCTTTTTGTCGTAAAAAAATAAAACGACTCTCGACAATGGATATCTCAGCTCTCGCATCGATGAAGAACGTAGCGAAATGCGATACTTGGTGTGAATTGTAGAATCTTGTGAACCATCGAGTCTTTGAATGTAAGTTGCACCCGAAGCCATTAGGCCGAGGGCACGCTTGCCTGGGTGTCATGCTCAGTCGGCCCCTCTTTGACCCCTTGCCATCGAGTTCCATGGGAAAGGGGCGGGTGAAAGATGGTCTCCCATGATCCCGTCGATCGTGGTTGGCCCAAAAGCAACTCCTCAACAATGACAGCATCGTGACCGTCGATGGTAGAGCTCTCGATGTGCCTCGTCCCTAGTGACACACGCTCGTTGTCCACTCGGACCCAGTCGAACCCCTCGCATCGCTCGATCGATGCTCGCGTTGTGACCCCA
The DNA here is from genome assembly GCF_047325235.1 of Durio zibethinus. Taxonomy (NCBI): domain Eukaryota; kingdom Viridiplantae; phylum Streptophyta; class Magnoliopsida; order Malvales; family Malvaceae; genus Durio; species Durio zibethinus. The sequence goes on from NC_143162.1 coordinate 13,717,747, forward strand.
GGTTAGGCGAGATCACCCGCTGAGTTTATGCATATCAATAAATGGAGGAAAAGAAACTTACTAGGATTCCTCTAGTAATGATGAGTGAACTGGGAAGAGCCCAGCTTGAGAATCGGGTGCCCCCAGTGTTTGAATTGTAGTTTGGAGAAGCGTCCTCAGTGGTAGACCTGGCCCAAGTCCCCTGAAAAGGGGTGCCAGAGAGGGTGAGAGGCCCGTTGTGCCTGGACCCTGTCGTTCCATGAGGCACAGTCCGTGAGTCAGGTTGTTGGGATTGCAGCCCCAATTTGTGATAAATTTCATCTAAGGCTAAATACGGGTGAGAGACTGATAACAAACAAGTACCACGAGGGAAAGATGAAAAGGATTTTGAAAAGAGAGTTAAAGAGTGCTTGAAATTGTCGAGAGGGAAGCGGATGGGGGCCGACGATGCACCTCGATCGGATGTGGAACGACAAGAGTCAGTCCGTCGATCGGCTCGAGGCATGGACCGATGCGGGTCACGGTGGCCCAAGCTCAAGCTTTTGATGTTTTCATGGAGACGTCGTCATCGTGATCATGGAATGCAGCACAAGTCGTCTCGGTGTGCCTTGGCACCCACGTGCTCCTGACGTCAGCTTGCGGGCTTCTCATTCGACCCGTCTTGAAACACGGACTAAGGAGTCTGACATGCATGCGAATCAATGGGCCAAGAAACCCGTAAAGTGTAAGGAAGCTGATTGATGGGATACCTCGTGGGTGCACCGTCGATCGACCTTGATCTTCTGTGAAGGGTTCGAGTCCGAGCATGCCCATCTGGACTCCAAAGATGGTGAACTATGCCTGAACGAGGCAAAGCCAGAGGAAACTTTAGTGGAGGCCCGTGATGATATTGACGTGCAAATTATTCGTTTGACTTGGGTATAGGGGCGAAAGACTAATCGAACCGTCTAGTAGCTAGTTCCCTCTGAAGTTTTCCTCAGGATAGCTGGAGCCCCCGATGAGTTCTATCGAGTAAAGCCAATGATTAGAGGCATCAGAGGCACAACGCCCTCGACCTATTCTCAAACTTTAAATAGGTAGGATGGCACGGCTGCTTCGTTGAGCCACACCACAGAATCGAGAGCTCCAAGTGGGCCATTTTTGGTAAGCAAAACTGGCAATGGAAGATGAATCGAAAGTCGGGTTACGATGCCCAGCTACACACTAACCCAAAACCCACAAATGGTGTTGGTCGATTAAGATAGTATGACGGTGGTCATGAAAGTCGAAATCCACTAAGGAGCGTGTAACAACTCGCTTGTCGAATCAACTAGCCCCAAAAATGGATGGTGCTTAATCGTGCCACCTATACCCGGCCCTCGGGGTAAGGGCCAAGCCCTGATGAGTAGGAGGGCACTACAGTGGCTACAAAACTTAGGGCACGAGCCTAGGCGGAGTGGTCTTTGATGCAGATCTTAGTGGTAGTAGTAAATATTCAAATGAGAACTTTGAAGGCCAAAGAGGGGAAAGGTTCCATATGTATGGCACTTGCACATGGGTTAGTCGATCCTAAGAGATGGGGAAGCCCATCCGACAGTGCGTCTCGCATGAGCTTTGAAAGGGAATTGGGTTAAAATTCTTGTACTGAGACGCGGTGGCTGACTGCAACGTTAGGGAGTTCGGAGACATCGACGGAGGCCTCGAGAAGAGTTATCTTTTTTGTTTAATAGCCTGTCCACCTTGGAAACGGCTTAGTTGGAGGTAGAGACTAGCGGTCGGAAGAGCACCGCACATCGCGTGGTGTTCGGTGCCCTCTGACAGCCCTTCAAAATCTGGAGGACCGAGTGCCATCCGCCCCCGATCGTACTCATAAGTGCATCAGGTCTCCAAGGTGAACAGCCTCTGGTCAATGGAATAATGTAGGCAAAAAAACTCGACAAAATGGATCTGTAACCTCGAGAAAAGGATTGTCTCTGAGGGCTGGGTGCAGGGGTCCCAGTCTTGAACCCATCAACTGTCGGTGTACTACTTGAGCTATTCCCACGGTGAGAGCAGGTCACTGCATGTTGGTCGGGGGACAGACTGGGAACGGCTCCCTCGGAGGCCTTCCCCAAGCAATGAACCGTCAACTCAGAACTTAGACTCAGAATTCGTGTGACCTTAGACTTGGAATCTCCTCTTTTATGCCTAAGTCAACCTAAAACCCAAGCGTGAGAGCACTAGAACAATAGAAAGGGCTGATTACGAAAGTTAAAGAGAAACAGGATAACAAGGCAGAATGCTAGAATATGCTGTGTATTCACTGAAATAGAAGTGTTTGATGGTGTACAAATGAGGGTGGAGCAGCCCTCTATTTAGAGTTGAGGCTCCAGCTACACTTAATGGCAATATCGTTAGAATAAAGGCTAAAATCAAGGGATTAGAGAGATTACAATCAATCAAGATTCTAACTCCTAATTTCTAGGGTCAATCAAATCTGCCAGAAGACTCCTGCTAATCTTGCAAGCTTCCAGAAGCTTCACTTACACATCTAGCACCTTGGGCCCTTCTGGATGTGGTACGGGTAGCCTACATGCTAGGCCTTGGCCTCATGGGCTGGCTTGCAAGTTGGGCAGGTGTTCTGGCCTCGTCTCCTAGGCCTTGCATGTAAATACCCACCAGCACGCCTAGTGTGCGGGCCTCAACCTTTGGCTCGCGTGCTGGTGCACCCGATGTGCTTGGCGCACCCGTCCAGGGTGTGACATTCTCCCCCACCTAATTACACAATGCCCTCATTACATCCTCTGCATGGTATTGCCTGATCTGGTCCCTGAACTACCATAAGTCCTCTGCTAGTTCCTAGCTCACCTCACTGTCTGGAAGTCCCTTTCAGTGCACCAAGTACTCTTGTCTTGGTTGGTAGTTCTTTCATCTCACCTCTCGATCAACTATGATGCTGTGGACCTCCTTCTCATATGAAGCCCTTGCTCCCAATAGTGCACGTTTTAACTCTGCCCGTCCTGGATCTCCCTCATCCTCATGGAATGGCTTGAGCATGCTTACATGGAACATCGGGTGTACCCTCAGCTTGGGTGGCATATCCAGCTTGTAGGCAACCTTGCCTACCCTCTTGATTACTCGAAAAGGTCCCTTATACCTTCAGACTAGGCCTTTGGGCAGCCCCCTGTGGCGCACATTGGGATGCATCTTCACCAACACCAAGTCTCCAAACTGGAATTGCACATCCCGCCTATTCTGGTCTGCCCACTTCTTTGACCTCTTTGTCGCCTTGTGTAGACAGACTCTGGCCAAGTTAGTTTGCTCCTGCCATGCCTTGGCAAACTTGTATGCTACTGTATTCGACCCTATGTAACCTGCAACAATCGAACCAGGTGTTAGTGGTTGTTGCCCTATCACAACCTTAAATGGGCTTTGGTTCGTTGCCTAGCTCTTTTGCAAGTTGTAGGAAAATTATGCAACATCTAGCAGCTTTGGCCAGTCCCTTTGTGTGGCACTCACATAGTGCCTGAAGTAGACCTCCAATAGTCCATTCACATGTTCTATCTGCCCATCGGTCTGTAGATGCATGCTAGTGGAAAAGTTCAAGTCTGACCCCAACAGCTTGAACAACTCAGTCTAGAACCTGTTTGTGAAACGCCCATCCCGATCACTAACAATGGTCCTCGGCACTCCTCAATACTTAACCATGTTCTTCAGGAACAATCAAGCTGCCTCCTCGACTAGGCACTCCTTAGTTGCTGGAATGAAGATTCCATACTTGGAAAACCTGTCCACCACTACCACGATGCTTCCAAACCCTTTTGCTTTGGGTAGACCGACTATAAAGTCCAGAGAAACACTCTCCCATGGTCACTCTGGCACTGGCAATGGCTCCAAGAGACCGCTTGGTTTCTTGAGCTCCACCTTGTCCTGTTGGCATACAAGACAAGTCTTCATATAGGCCTCCACATCGTCCCTTATGTGCGGCCAATAGTATCGGTCCTCGATCAATGCCAAGGTATGGTAAACTCTTGGGTGTCCAGCCCACCTTGAATCATGGCATTCTTGCAAAACTTCCTTGTAGAGCTTCTTATGCTACAGCACAATCAGTCTACTACCCCTAGTGTACAACAAACCATTCTGTATCCAAAATCCCCTAGTCTTACCTTGCTGGACTTACTTTATAAGAGCCTTGGCTATAGGATCATGCGGAAGCCCCTCCTTGATGTGTGGCACCAGTGACCCCTCTGGTTGGCTAATGGTAATAAGGTTAACCTTTCTGCTCAGGGTGTTTACCACTAGGTTCGCCTGTCCTGGCTTATACTCAATCTGGAAATCAAATTCTGCAAGAAAATCTTACCATCATGCCTACTTGGGGGACAGCTTCTTCTGCGTCTGAAAGTAGTTGGTCACCACATTGTCTGTCTTAACCATGAACCTCGGCCCCAATAGGTAATGGCACCAAGTGTGCAAGCAGTGCACTACTGCAGTCATCTCCTTCTCTTGGACCATGTACTTACGCTCAATCTCGTTCAGCTTCCTGCTCTCGAACGTTACTAGATGTCCCTTTTGCATCAACACGCCCCCTATGGCAAAGTCTAATGCGTCCGTATGCACCTCATACAGCTTGGCATGGTTTGGTAAGGTAAAGACTGGCTCTTCAGTCATAGCCTGCTTCAACCTGTCAAAGGCTTCTTGGCACCCTGCGCTTCACTCCCATGCTCTCTTTTTCTTGAGTAAGTCAATCAATGGCATGGCTATTGTTGAGTGACCTTTGATGAAGCGCCTGTAGTAGTTAACCAACCCAAGGAATTATCTCAACTCAGTGACCTTGGCTGGCGGTTGCCATTCTAGGATGGCATGCACCTTGCCTTCATCCATACGTATCCTGCCACATTCCACTATGTGGCCTAAGAACGGGATCTCCTGTTGGGTGAACGAGCACTTCTCCCTCTTGACAAATAGCTTGTGCGCCCATAACACCTCAAACACCTGTCTCAAGTGGTCTACATGCTCTCCCAAAGTCTGGCTGTAGATCACAATGTCATCCAAATAAACCACAACAAATCGATCAAGGAACGACTGAAGAACCTTCTTCATAAGGGTTCAGAATGTTGCTAGGGCATTCGTGAGTCTGAAAGGCATCACCAAGAACTCATACAAACCATACCAAGTGACACATGCTATCTTTTGCTCATCTCCCTCCATGATCATGACTTGGTAGCAGCCCGACCTCAAATTCAGCTTGGTGAACCACCTTGCGCTCCCAAGTTGGTCGAACAAGTTTGCAATGAGTGGCATGGGGTACTTGTTCTTGATGGTCAGCTTGTTCAAAGCTCGGTAGTCTATGCACAGTCACAATGACCCATCATGCTTGTGTTGGAATAGAATCGGTGCACCATAAGGTGCCTTCGATGGCCTAATAAAGCCAGCATCAACTAACTCTTTGAGCTGTTTCCTCAACTCCTTCAACTCTAGTGGGGATATTCGGTAAGAGGCTCTAGCTGGTGGCTTGGCCTCAGACACTAGCTTGATCTTGTGGTCCACCTCTCTTTTTGGTGGTAGCTGGCTAGATAGCTTTACAGGCATCACATCACTAAAGGTCTTCAGCACCTTTAGCACCTCCAAGGGTGACTCGGTCTCCTTTTCCCTTGGTTCCTCATACTTTAGGGCTACCAAGAAGGTGTCTTCTTGTCTGCTTACTGCCTGGGCAAATTGGATGGCTGACACCACCCGTGACCCAACTCTAGACCCTCTTCTCAATGGCACAAGCATTGGCACTGAGCATCCAAGATGCAAACACAATCGAAAAAAAGCATAATGAGGGCATTAATCTGAACAAGGAAATCAAACCCAATCACAAACTCATAGTCATCAAGGGGTATTACCTCTATGGTCTCCTTGCTTTTCTAGTCTCCAAGCTGTAACTCCACTCCCCGTGCTACTCCAATGGCTGAAACCTCCTTGGAGTTCACCGTTTTAATGGTACCAATCCCTTTCTACACTTTAGTTGAAGTTTCCAGGTTCCATCACCTGAAATAAAAAGATGTGAAGCACCTGTGTCCACCAGTGCGCTCACTTTCTGACCCGTAACCATCAGATCCGTAAACATCAAGCCATTTAGCTTGTGGCTCCCCTTACTCTAGACAGTATTGAGCACCAACGACCCAAGCTTTGCTGCCCTTGTCTCTGGCTCCTCATCAGACTCTTTGTCTACAGTAGCCAGCTTGCCCTTCTACGGGTAATTATGCTATGTGGCTCCCTTCACATAGGTAGCATGCTAGTGGCTCTTGGTCCCGCTTTGCTTTCCACTTACCTGCTGGTGGCTTCCTCTCACCATCCTTGGTTGAACGATGTCGGTCTCCATCCTTAGACTCCCAGTCACGGTCCTTCCCCTTGGACTATTTCTTCCGGTCCCTGTCGTCCCTGCCCTTACCCTTGGCTTGGAAGACTCAAACTTGTTCAAAGGCTTGAACTCTATCAAGGCCTCAGCAGTAGCCATGGCTTTAGCTAGGTCATAAACTCCCCTCCGTTGTAGCTCATGCTTCACCTACGGCTTCAACCCATCTATGAAAGAAAATAAGGCATCTTTCTCACCTAGATCCGAGATATGTAGCATCAGTTCATAGAATTTCTTGACATACTCCATTATGTCCCCTTGCTGGCTCAGCCTGCATAACTTTTTCCGTGCCTCGTAATTGGTATAATCCAGGTAAAATTGCTCTCTGAACTCTTTTTGGAACTCTGCCCTAATTCTAATCTTGGTGCTCCCACACCTGACATCATCACACCTGTGCCTCCACCACAATAAAGCTACATCAGTGAGATACATAGCAACGGTGCTTACCTTTATCACCTCGTCTCGCAACCCCATGGCCTGGAAGTATTGCTCCATACCTCATAGGTAGTTATCTATTTCCTTGGCTACCCTAGTCCCCTTGAACTCGTTAGGCTTGGGGACATCCAATCTAGACTTGGACACTCTAGCAAACATGCCATTCCTAATTGCAGTCTTGCAAGTAACGAGCTCACTAGCAAGCTCCTCCATCTGCTGGCGCATGGCCTCTATGCCATCACGTAAGGTCAGCACTTCAGCTTTCAAGGCCTTATTCTTTTGGGTGATCATATCTATGCCTTTGTTGAGAGCAGCTTACAGCTCACCTTGGATCTCTTCCCCTATGGAGTCTACCGATTCAATGTGAGTCTCCACTTCCTCAAGCTTCTCCCCTATGTCACCAAGGTCACCTCCACCTTGGCCAACCTACCGTCCATGGTAGACCAAATATCTCTTGAACTAGCTTTCCTACCTCTTCCACGTCCCTGCTCCTGGGCCTCTGGTTGTTGGTTAGCAACGTCACTCTGGGATGCCATCTCCTCAATCATGATCTAACCTACACAACACAAACATGCAAAATCAAACTTGCTCTGATACCAACTATCACGGGATCCGACCTTAGACTTAGAATCCGTGCGACCTTAGGCTTGGAATCTCTTCTTTTATGCCTAAGTCAGCCTAAAACACAAGTGTGCGGCCACTAGAATAGTAGGAAAGGCTGATTACGAAAGTTAAAGAGAAACATGATAATAAGGCAGAATGCTGGAATATGCTGTGTATTCACTGAAACATAAGTGTTTAATGGTATACAAATGAGGGTGGAGTAGCCCTCTATTTATAGTTGAGGCTCCAGCTACACTTATGAAAATATCCCTAGAATAAAGGCTAAAATCAAGGGATTATAGAGATTACAATCAATTAGGATTCTAACTCCTGATTTCTAAGGTCAACTAAATCTGCTAGGAGGCTCTTGCTGATCCTGCATGCTTCTAGAAGCTTTACTTGCGTATCTAGCACTTTGGGCCCTTCTGGATGTGGTACGGGTAGCCTGCATGATAGGCCTTGGCCTCACGGGCTAGCTTGCAAGCCGGGCGGGCATTCTAGCCTCATCTTCTAGGCCTTGTGGGAAAATACCCGCCAACGTGCTTGGTGTGTGGGCCTTAACCTCTGGCTCATGTGCTGGTGGGCCTGATGTGCCTGGCGCGCTCGTCCAAGGCATGACACAGGCACTTGCCTCAATCACCATCGGCACGTGCCATGCCTCGATTAGCATCGGTAGGAGATGGGCCCTGATGTGGGCGGTTGCCTCGAACACCATCAGTACATGCTAGGCCTTAGTGCGGGCAAGCGCCTCGACCACCATCAGTGTATGCATGCCTCAATCAGCATGCGCACAAGCTGGAATCGATACAGGCACCTACCTCGATCAGCATAGGCAGAAGATGGCCCTTGGTGGGGGCAGTCGCATTGAACACCATCGGCACGCGTTGGCCCTTGGTGCAAGCACATGCCTCGACCACCATCGGCACCTGCTCACCTTCGGTGCGGGATATGCCTGTTTGGAAAAAGTGTCCTCGTTTTAAACACTTTAAGGTCTACTGGATATACAGGTCATGACGACAGCCTTAGCTCGGGCTTTCAATGTGCCCGTGGAGACATCATCATCGTCGCGATCATGGAATACATCACGTGTCATCTCGAAGTGACTCGACACCCGTGTGCTCCCGACTTCGGCCTGCGGGCTCCCCATCTGGCCCATCTTGAAACACAAACCAAGGAGTCTGACATGTGTGCGAGTTAACGAGCCAAAAAACCCGTAAGGTGCAAGGAAGCTAATTGGCGGGATCTCTCGCGGGTGCACCGCCAATCGACCTTGATTTTCTGAGAAGGGTTCGAGTGCATGCATGCCCATCGAGACCCAAAAGATGGTGAACTATGCCTGAGCGGGGCAAAGCTAGAGTAAACTCTGGTGGAGGCCCACAACGATACTAACATGCAAATCGTTCATCTGACTTGGGTATAGGGGCGAAAGACTAATCGAACCATCTAGTAGCTGGTTCATTCTGAAGTTTCCCTCAGGATAGCTAGAGCCCCCGGCCAGTTCTATCGAGTAAAGTCAATGATTAAAGACACCAGGGGCACAACACCCTCGACCTATTCTCAAACTTTAAATAGCTAGGACAGCGCGGCTGCTTCGTTGAGCCATGCCACGAAATTGAGAGCTCCAAGTGGGCCATTTTTGGTAAGCAGAATTGGCGATGTGGGATGAACAGTAAGCTGGGTTACGGTGCCCAACTGTGCGCTAACCCAAAACTTACAAAAGGTGTTTGTCAATTAAGACAATTGGACGATGGTCATGGAAGTTGATTAACAACTCACCTGCCGAATCAACTAGCCCCGAAAATAGATGACACTTAAGCGCGTGACCTATACTCGACCATCAAGGCAAGGGCCAGGCCTCGATGAGTTAGAAGGCACGACGATCACTGTAAAACCCAAGGCACGAGCCTGATCGAAGTGACCGTCGGTGTAGATCTTGGTGGTAGTAGCAAATATTCAAATGAGAAGTTTGAAGGCCAAAGGGGGGAAAGGTTCCATGTGAACAGCAATTGCACATGGGTTAGTCGATCCTAAGAGACAGGGGAAGCCTGTTCGATAGCACGTCCCGCGCGAGCTTCGAAAAAAAATCGGGTTAAAATTCCTGAATTGGGATGCGACAGCTGACGGCAACGTTAGGGAGTCTGAAGACATCAACGGAGGCCTTGGAAAGAGTTATCTTTTTTGTTTAATAGCCCGCCCACCTTGGAAAAGGCTCAGTCGGAGGTAAGGTCTAGTGGTCGGAAGAGCACCGCACATTGCGTGGTGTCTGGTGTGCCCCCGATGGCCCTTGAAAATCTAAAGGACCGAGTGCTGTCAGCGCTCGATCGTACTCATAATCGCATCAGGTCTCCAAGGTGAACAGCCTTTGGTCGATGGAATAATGTAGGCAAAGGAAGTCGGCAAAATGGATCCGTAACCTTAGGAAAAGGATTAGCCTTAAGGGTTGGGCACGGGGGTCCCAGTCTTGAACCTGTTAGTTGTCGATGCACTGTTCGAGCTACTTCCACGGTGAGAATGGGTCATCGCGTGCCAGACAGAGGATGGACTGGGAACGCCTCCCTCGAAGGCCTTCATCGGGCGATGAACAGTCGACTCAAAATTGGTACGAACAAGGGGAATCTGACTGTTTAATTAAAACAAAGCATTGTGATGGTCCCTGTGGATGCTCATGCAATGTGATTTTTGCCCAGGGCTCTGAATGTTAAAGTGAAAAAATTCAACCAAGCGCGGGTAAACGGTGAGAGTAACTATGACTCTCTTAAGGTAGCCAAATGCCTTGTCATCTGAATAGATTAACGAGATTCCCACTGTCCCTGTCTATTATCCAACGAAACCATAGCCAAGGGAACGGGCTTGGCAGAATCAACGAGGAAAGATGACCCTGTTGAGCTTGACTCTAGTCCGACTTTATGAAATGACTTGAGAGGTGTAGGATAAGTGGGAGCCCTTGGGCGAAATTGAAATACCACTACTTTTAACATTATTTTACTTATTCCATGAATTGGAGGCAGGGCACAACCCTTCTTTTAGACCCAAGGTCGGCCTCGGTCGGTTGATCCGGGCGAAAGACATTGTCAGGTGGGGAGTTTGGCTGGGGTGGCACATCTGTTAAAAAATAACGCAGGTGTCCTAAGATGAGCTCAATGAGAACGAAAATCTCATGTGCAACAAAAGGGTAAAAGCTCATTTGATTCTGATTTCCAGTACGAATATGAATCATGAAAGCATGGCCTATCGATCCTTTAGACTTTCGAGATTTGAAGCTAGAGGTGTCAGAAAAGTTGCCACAAGGATAACTGGCTTGTGGTAGCCAAGCATTCATAGCGACGTTGCTTTTTTATCCTTTGATAACTTGCCTCGACCACCATCGACACAAGCTAGCCCTTGGAATAGGCACTTGCCTCGACCACCATTGACACATACATGCCTTGATGAGCATCGACAGAAGATGGCCCTTGGTGCGAGCGGTTGCTTCGAACACCATCAGCATGTGTTAGGCCTTGGTACGGGCACATGCCTAGACCACCATCATCACAAGCTGGCCATTGGTACGAGCACTTGCCTGGACCACCATCGGCATATGCCACACCTCGATCAGTATCAACAGAAGATGGTCCTTAGTGTGTGCGGCTGCCTCGAACACCATCAGTACATGCTGGGCCTTGGTGCGAGCGATTACCGTGAGCACCATCGGCACAAGCCGGCCCTTGGTGCAGGTGTCACGGGCTTTGACCTTAGACTCAGAATCCGTGTGGCCTTAGGCTTCAAATCTCCTCCTTTATGCCTAAGTTAGCCTAAAACACAAGCATGTGGGCACTAGAACAATAGGAAGGGCTGATTACGAAAGTTAAAGAGAAACATGATAATAAGCTAGAATGCTAGAATATGCTGTGTATTCACTGAAACAGAAGTGTTTGATGGTGTACAAATGAGGGTGGAGTAGCCCTCAATTTATAGTTGAGGCTCCAACTACACTTAATGGCAATATCACTAGAATAAAGGCTAAAATCAAGGGATTATACAGATTACAATCAATCAAGATTTTAACTCCTGATTTCTAAGGTCAACCAAATTTGCAAGGAAGCTCCTACTGATCTTGCAAGCTTCCAGAATGTTCACTTATGTATCTAGCACCTTGGGCCCTTCTGGATGGGGTGCGGACAGCCTGCATGCCAGGCCTTGGCCTCACGGGTTGGCCTACAAGCTGGGCGGACGTTTCCTAGGCCTTGCGTGTAAAAACCTGCCAGTGTGCCTGGTCTGCGGGCCTTAACCTCTGGCTCGCATGCTGGTGCATCTAATATGCCTAGCGCGCCCGGCCAGGGCATGACATTCTCCCTCACCTGATTGCATAATGCCCTCATTATGTCCTCTACATGGTACCGCCTGATCTGGTACCTGAACTACCATAAGCCTTCTGTTGGTTCCCAGCTTGCCTCACTATTGGAAGTCCCTTTCAGTACACCAAGTACTCTTGTCTTGGTTGATAGTTTCTTTGTCTCACCTCCTGGTCAGCTATGATGCTGTGGCCTCCTTCTTATATGAGGCCCTTTCTTCCAATGGCACATGCTTTGACTCTACCCGTCCTGGATCTCCCTCATCCTCATGGAATGGCTTAAGCATGCTTACATGGAACACCGGGTGTACCTTCAGCTTGGTTGGCATATCCAACTTATAGGCAACCTTGCCTACCCTCTTGACTACTTGGAAAGGTCCCTCATACCTTCAGACTAGGCCTTTATGCAGCTCCCTGTGGTGCACAATGGCATATAGCTTCACAAACACCAAGTCTTCAACCTAGAACTGCATGTCCTTCCTATTCTATTCTGCCCACTTCTTCGACCTCTTTGCCGCCTTATGTAGATAGACTCTGCCTAAGTCAGTTTGCTCCTGCCATACCTTGGCAAACTTGTATACTGCTAGATTCGACCCTGTATAACCTGCAGTAATTGAACCAAGTGTTAGTGGTTGTTGCCCTGTCACAACCTTAAATGGGCTCTAGTTCATTGCCTCGTTCCTTTGCAAGTTGTAGGAAAACTATGCAACATCTAGCAGTTTTGGCTAGTCACTTTGTGTGGCACTCACATAGTGCCTGAAGTAGACCTCCAATAGTCCATTCACACGTTCTGTCTGCCCATCGGTCTGCGGATGCATGTTGGTGGAAAAGTTCAAGTCTGACCTCAATAGCTTGAACAACTCAGTCCAGAACCTACCCGTGAAATGCCCATCCCGATCACTAACAATGGTCTTTGGCACTCCCCAGTACTTAACCATGTTCTTCAGGAACAATCGAGCTACCTCCTCGACCGAGCATTACTTGGTTGCTGGAATGAAGATTCCATACCTGGAAAACCTATCCACCACTACCATGATGCTTCGAAACACCTCTGCTTTGGGTAGACCGACTATAAAGTCCAGAGAAACACTCTCCCATAGTCGTTTTGGCACTGGCAATGGCTTCAAGAGATCGTCTAGTTTCTTAAGCTCCACCTTGTCTTGTTGGCATGCAAGACAAGTCTTCACATAGGCCTCAACATTATCCCTCATGTGCATCCAGTAGTATCGATCCTCGATCAGTGCCAAGGTATGACTCACTCCTGGGTGTCCAGCCCACTTTGAATCATGGCATTCTTGCAAAACTTCCTTGAGGAGCTTCCCGTGCTGTGGCACAAACAATCTACTGCCCCTGGTGTACAACAAACCATCCTGCACCCAAAACTGCCTAGTCTTACCTTGCTGGGCATACTCCATAAGAGCCTTGGCTGTAGGATCATGCCCAAATCCCTCTTTGATGCGCGTTATCAGTGACCCCTCTGGTTGGCTAATGGCAATAAGGTTAGCCTTCCTGCTCAGGGCATCTGCCACTAGGTTCACCCGTCCTGACTTTTATTCCACCTGAAAATCAAATTCTGTAAGAAAATCCTACCATCTCGCCTACTTGGGGGATAGCTTCTTCTGCGTCCGAAAGTAACTGGTCGCCACATTGTCCATTCTAACCATGAACCTCGATCCCAATAGGTAATGGCACCAAGTGCATAAGTAGTTCACCACTGCAGTCATCTCTTTCTTTTAGACCATGTAGTTACGCTCAGTCTCATTCAGCTTCCTACTCTCGAACGCGATTGGATGTCCCTCCTGCATCAACATGCCCCTATGGCAAAGTCTGATGCGTCTTTATGCACCTCATACAGCTTGGCATGGTCTGGCAAGGCCAAGACTGGCTTCTCGATCACAGCCACCTCCCATTATGTGGCCTAAGAATGGGATCTCCTACTGGGCGAATGAGCACTTCTCCCTCTTGACAAATAACTTATGTGCCCGCAACACCTCGAACACCTGTCTCAAGTGGTCTACATGCTCTCCCAAAGTCTAGCTGTAGATTACAATGTCATCCAAATAAACCATAACAAATCGATCAAGGAACGACTGAAGTACCTTGTTCATAAGGGTGCAAAATGTTGCTAGGGCATTCGTGAGTCTGAATGGCATGACCAGGAACTCATACGAACCATATCGAGTGACACATGCTATCTTTGGCTCATTTCCCTTCGTGATCCTGACTTGGTAGTAGTTCGACCTCAAATCCAGCTTGGTGAACCACCTTGTGCTCTCAAGTTGGTCAAACAAGTCTGTAATGAGTGGGATAGGGTACTTGTTCTTAATGGTCAGCTTGTTCAAAGCCCAGTAGTCTATGCACAGTCGTAATGACCCATCATGCTTGCGCTAAAATAGAATTGGTGCACCATATGGTCCCTTCGATGGCCTGATGAAGCCAGCATCAACTAACTCTTTGAGCTGCTTCCTCAACTCCTCCAACTCTGGTAGGGACATTCGGTAAAGGGCTTTAACTGATGGCTTGGCCTCAGACACCAGCTCGATCTTTTGGTCCACCTCCCTCTTAGGTCATAGCTGGCTAGGCAACTTTACGAGCATCACATCACTAAAGGTCTTTAGCACCTTTAGCACCTCCAAGGGTGACTCGATCTCCTTCTTCCTTGGCTCATCATACTCTAAGGCTGCCAAGAAGGTGTCTTCTTCTCTGCCTACCGTCTTGGCAAATTGGATGGCTGACACCACCCGTGACCCAACTCCAGACCCTCTCTTCAATGGTACTAGGCATTGGCACCGTGCATCCAGGATGCAAACACAATTGGCAAAAAGCACAAGGAGGGCGTTAATCCGAACAAAGAAATCCAACCCAATCACAAACTCATAGTCGTCAAGGGGTATTACCTCTATGGTCTCCTTGCTTTTCCAGTCTTCAAGCTGTAACTCCACTCCCTGTGCTACTACAATGGCTGGAACCTTCATGGAGTTCATCATTTTAATGGTACCAGTCTCTTTCTGTACCTTTAGTCTGAGCTTTCAGGCTCCATCACCTTAAATAAAAAGATGTGAGGCACTTGTGTCCACTAGTGCACTCACCTTCTAACTCACAACCATCAGATCTATAAATATCAAGCCTTTTGGCTTGCGGCTCCCCTTACTTTGGATAACATTGTGCACCAACGACCCAAGCTTTGCTGCCCTTGTCTCTGGCTCCTCGTCAGACTCCTTGTCTACAATAGCCAGCTTGCCTTTTTACAAGTAATTGCCTACTATGTGGCTCCCTCCATATAGGTAGCATGCTAGTGGCTCTCGGTCCTCTTTTGCTTTCCACTTGCCTGCTAATGGCTTCCTCTCGCCATCCTTGGTTGAACAATCTCGATCCCCATCCTTGGACTCCGAGTCATGGTCCTTCCCTTTAGACTACTTCTTCCGGTCCCTATCATTCCTGCCCTTACCCTTGGGCTTGGAAGACTTGAACTTGTTCAGAGACTTGAACTTGTTCAGAGGCTTGAACTCTATAAGGCCTTAGCAGTAGTCATGGCTTTAGCCAAGTCATGAACTCTCCTCCGTTGTAGCTCATGCTTCACCCATAGCTTCAGCCCATCCATGAAAGCAAATAAGGCATCCTTCTCGCCTAGATCCGAGATCTGTAGCATCAGTTCAGAGAATTTCTGGACATACTCCCTTATGTCCCCTTGGTGGCTCAACTTGCGTAACTTTGCCCATGCCTCATCATTGGCATACTCCGAGTAAAATTTCTCTCTGAACTCTTTTTCAAACTCTGCCCAGGTTCCAATCTTGGTGCTCTGATGCCTGACATCATTACACCTGCATCTCCACCATAACAAGGCTACATCAATGGGATACATAGCAGCGGTGCTTACCTTTATTGTCTCATCTTGCATGCCTGTGGCCTAGAAATACTGCTCCATACCCCATAGGTAGTTGTCTACTTCTTTGGCCGCCCTAGTCCCCTTGAGCTCCTTAGGCTTGGGGACATCCAACCTGGACTTAGACACTCCAGCAAAGATGCCATTCCTAATGGCAGTCTTGCAAGTAATGAGCTCACTGGCAAGTTCCTCCATCCGCTGGCACATGGCCTCTATGCCACGGTGCATGGCCTCCATGCCATCGTGCAAAGTCAGTACTTCAGCCTTCAAGGCCTCATTCTTTTGGGTGATCACATCCATGTCTTTGTTGAGAGCAGCTTGCAGCTCACCTTGGATCTCCTCCCCTATGGAGTCTAGCGATGTAATGTGAGTCTCCACTTCTTCGAGCTTCTCTCTTATATCGCCCATGGTCACCTCCACCTTAGCTAACCTACCATCCATGGTAGACCAGATATCTCTTGAACTGACTTTTCTACCTCTTTCATGCCCCTGCTCTTGGGCCTCTGGTTGTTGGTTAGCAACGTCACTTTGGGATGCCGTATCCTCACTCACGATCTAACCTACATAACACAAACTCACAGAATCAAACTTGCTCTGATACCAACTGTCATGGGCTCCAACCTTAGACTCAGAATTCGTGCGGCCTTAGGCTTGGAATCTCATTTATGCCTAAGTCAGCCTAAAACACAAGCGTACGGGCACTAGAACAATGGGAAGGCCTTATTACACAAGTTTAAAAGAAATAGGATAACAAGGTAAAATGCTGGAATATACTGTGTATTAACTAAAACAGAAGTGTTTGATGGTGTACAAATAAGGGTGGAGTAGCCCTTTATTTATAGTTAAGGCTCTAGCTACACTTAATGGCAATATCCCTAGAATAAAGGCAAAAATCAAGGGATTATACAGATTACAATCAATCAGGATTTTAACACCTAATTTCTAGGGTCAATCAAATCTGCCAGGAGGCTCCTGCTGATCCTGCAAGCTTTCAGAATGTTCACTTGTGTATTTAGCACCTTGGGCCCTTTTGGATGTGGTGTGGGCAGCCTGCATGCTAAGCCTTGGCCTCACGAGCTGGCCTACAAGCTGGGTAGGTGTTCTGGCCTCGTCTCCCAGGCATTAGTGTAAATACCCTCTAACGTGCCTAGTCTGCCAGCCTCAACCTCTGGCTCGCGTGCTGGTGCACCTGATGTGCCTGGCGTGCCCACCTAAGGAGTGACACAGGCACTTACCTTGACCACCATTGATAGAAGATGGCCCCTGGTGTGGGCATTTACGTCAAACACCATCGGCACATACTGGGCCTTGGTGCGGGCACATGCCTCGACCACCATCGGCACAAGTCGGGCCTTAGTGCTTGCACTTGCCTCGATCACCGTCAGCACTTGCCATGCCTCGATCAGCATCAATAAAAGATAGGCCCTGGTGTGGGCGGTTGCCTCAAACACCATCGGTACATGCTGGGCCTTGGTGCGAGTAGATGAGACCACCATCGGTGCATGCATACCTTAATCAGCATACGCACAAGCTGGAATTGATGCGGGCACCTGCCTCGATCAACATAGGCAGAAGATGGCCCTTGGTGTGGGTAGTCACATCGAACACCATCGACAGTGCTGGCCCTTGGTGCGGCGACATGCCTTGACCACCATCGGCACCTACTCACCCTCGGTGCGGGATATGCCCATTTGAAAAAAGTGTCCCAATTTCAGACACTTTAAGGTCTACTGGTAGCATATTTACAAAATCTCTAATGCTCTTTAGGAGGTGGTGGTCCGGCACCCCCTCTCTCTCCCCACAGAGGGAGTAGGTATGCGTGATGGGCTTATCATTGCGTACACCCAGGGTAACATCCCTCGAGTGAAATACAAGGTGTACATGCCTTTTGACCATTTTATTCGATGATTGGTTGTTCTAGTGACCGGCAGACGCCCATAGCCTTGATCGGTTGGCATGCATACAAAAAAAGAGAGCCGAGCTCGAGCCTGTGCACGTGGCGGATGTTACCCTAGACCCCAGACCAGGTCCTTGAATTGGGCAACGGCTCCCTAGGGTGGTGCAAGCAAAAGCTACGATTACGAGCTTGGCCCGACCAAGTCTTTCGGTATTTGACGATCTCGCGATCTTTTCTCGTCGACCATAAAAATGCCTTGGCCTTGATGAGGCCGTGCACGCAGTCGAGGCTGCCCAAGACCCTAGGAACAAGTCCCTGAATCGGGCAACGTCCCCCTGGGGTGGTGTCAGCAGAGCTCGCGCGTACGATCTTGGCCAGGCCAAGCATTGGTGGTATCATGCTGTTGTTGCCTGTCGGATGGTAGGGGCAGACTCGTGGCCCTTGCTTGTGTTTTTCCCATGCCAAGCGGTTGTGGCGTGGCCTCGCACGTCATTTCTTCTGCTCACTTATCGAGTAATCAATCGGGTGGGTTGTGGGTCGACGAGCGTGGATGCTGCCACTTGTACGCAATGGGCATATGAGGGGTGCTATGGTTGTGCATGTTGACAGACTCCATGCTTGATGCATCAAACTATCGACCCGTCAACCTCTTTAATCTCCCCCATACGATCATCGTACCCCAGAGGTGCGATCGGGATCCAGTGCTGCATACCCGAATTGATGGAAACCAGATGTTTCGCCATCCTTCATCCGTCTTGTTTCCTGAGGGGCTATGGGTCAGACATCAATTGTGTCCGGTGTCCTAAGCATGCCACCCAATCTTCCGTGGCTGCATTGGTGCACCGGTGTTCGATCGTTCTCCCAGATGCGAAACGTTTAGCTGACGCAGGCTCTCAACCCCCGTTCGTCAAATGCTATACATTTCACGTGCTCGACACGCACGAAGCTTGCGCTTTACGTTAGGCTCTCTCCATCGCTCGATCAGTGCATCGAGGCCCATACGGTGCCAACGTCCTGAAAGAATGCTACCTGGTTGATCCTGCCAGTAGTCATATGCTTGTCTCAAAGATTAAGCCATGCATGTGTAAGTATAAAGTAATTCAGACTGTGAAACTGCTAATGGCTCATTAAATCAGTTATAGTTTGTTTGATGGTATCTACTAGTCGGATAACCGTAGTAATTCTAAAGCTAATACATGCAACAAACCCCGACCTCTAGAAGGGATGCATTTATTAGATAAAAGGTCGATGCGAGCTATGCCATTGCTCTGATGATTCATGATAACTCGATGAATCGCACGACCTTTGTGTCAATGACGCATCATTCAAATTTTTGCCCTATCAACTTTCGATGATAGGATAGTGGCCTACTATGGTGGTGACGGGTGACGGAGAATTAGGGTTCGATTTCGAAGAGGGAGCTTGAGAAATGGCTACCACATCCAAGGAAGGTAACAGGTGCACAAATTACCCATTCCTGACACGGGGAGGTAGTGACAATAAATAACAATATCGGGCTCTATGAGTCTGGTAATTAGAATGAGTACAATCTAAATCCCTTAATGAGGATCCATTGGAGGGCAAGTCTGGTGCTAGCAGCCGTGATAATGTCAGCTCCAATAGCACATATTTAAGTTGTTGCTGTTAAAAGGCTCGTAGTTGGAACTAGGGTTGGGTCGTCCGGTCCACCTCACGGTGAGCACCAGTCTACTCGTCCCTACTATCGACAATGCACTTTTAGACTTAATTATTAGGGTAATTCCACCAGTGCTATTACTTTGAAAAAATTAGAGTGCTCAAAGCAGGCCTACGCTTGTATACATTAGCATGGGATAACATCATAGGATTTCGATCCCATTGTGTTAGCCTTCGGGATCAAAGTAATGATTAACAGGGATAGTCAGGGGCATTCATATTTCATAGTTAGAGGTGAAATTCTTAGATTTATGAAAGACGAACAACTATGAAAGCATTTGCCAAGGATGTTTTCATTAATCAAGAATGAAAGTTAGGGGCTCGAAGATGATTAGATACCATCCTAGTCTCAACCATAAACAATGTCGACCAGGGATCGACGGATGTTACTTTTAGGACTCCGTCGGCACCTTATGAAAAATAAAAGTCTTTGGGTTCCAGGGGAAGTATGGTCGCAAGGTTGAAACTTAAAGGAATTAATGCAAGGGCACCACCAGGAGTGGAGCCTGCGGCTTAATTTGACTCAACACAGGGAAACTTACCAGGTCCAGACATAGTAAGGATTGACAGACTG
>NC_143162.1:13742500-13767500 GCF_047325235.1 Durio zibethinus
CGACCCTACTCCCTGGGACCACCTGGATGTAGTGCAAGCATGTTATGGGCCTGGTCCCGGTGCCACAGACAGGTCGAACTTCCGAGCGGGCAGTCTTGACAGCAATAGCAATGAGTATTGCTGAAACTTCCACCTCTGTGTATGGTGCTCAAGCCTTGGTTGTTGGTACGCGGGCCTCAACTCCGGGTGCGCATGCCTAAGGCCCGACACTGGCACTTGGTGTGGATTGCTACCTTGAACACCCTTGGTCTGACCACATGCCCACACCTTGATCATCAGTGCCCTCACGTCAGTCTGACTGCGTGCCCGTGCACCGCTCACCAACACCCGCACCTAAGCCTGGCTCAATTCTGTCGAACCTAACACTGTGTCTGACCCCTGGAGTCCTGATCACTACCTGCACCACTATCTTGATCCAGTTCCCTGTGACCTGTACCTCGAGTAGGTCTTAAGGCCTGGTCCCTCCCGACTGTTGAACCCTATCCCACTACAACCCAGGGGCCAGTCTCGGCTTGCCTGCTGACCGTGACACATGTGTCATGGGCTCCGACCTTAGACTTAGAATTCGTGTGACCTTAGGCTTGAAATCTCCTCCTTTATGCCTAAGTCAGCCTAAAACACAAGCGTGCGGGCACTAGAACAATGGTAAGGGCTGATTACGCAAGTTAAAGAGAAACAAGATAACAAGGCAGAATGCTGGAATATGCTTTGTATTTACTGAAGCAGAAGTGTTTGATGGTGTACAAATGAGGGTGAAGCAGCCCTCTATTTATAATTGAGGCTCCAACTACACTTAATGGCAATATCCCTAGAATAAAGGCTAAAATAATGGGATTATATAGATTACAATCAATCAGGATTCTAACTCCTGATTTTTAGGGTCAACCAAAACTGCCAAGACGCTCTTGTTGATCATGCAAGTTCCAGAAGCTTCACTTGCGTATCCAGCACCTTGGGCCCTTCTGGATGTGGTGTGGGTAGCTTGCATGTCGAGTCTTGGCCTCACGGGCTGCCCTGCAAGCTGGGCGAGCATTCTGACCTTGTCTCCTAGGCCTTGCGCATAAATACCTGCCAGTGCGCCTGGTCTATGGGCCTCAACCTCTGGCTCGCCTGCTGGTACGCATAATGTGCCTAGCGTAACGCCCTTATTGGGTCTTCTACATGGTACTACCTGATCTGGTCCCCAAACTACCATAAGTCTTCTGCTAGTTCCTAGCTCACCTCACTATCTGGAAATCCCTTCCAGCGTACCAAGTACTCTTGTCTTGGTTAGTAGTTCTTTCATCTCACCTCCCGATCAGCTATGATGCTGTGGACCTCCTTCTCATATGAGGCCCTTGCTCTCAATGGTGCACGCTTTGACTCTGCCTGTCCTAGATCTCCCTCATCCTCATGGAATGGTTTGAGCATGTTTACAGGGAACATCGGGTGTACCCTCAGCTTGGGTGGCATATCCAGCTTGTAGGCAACCTTGCCTACCCTCTTGACTACTCGAAAAGGTCCCTCATATCTTCAGACTAGGCCTTTGTGCAGCCCCTTATAGATCACAATGGGATGCAACTTCACCAACACCAAGTCCCCAACTTGGAATTGCACGTCCCGCCTATTCTGGTCTACCCACTTCTTCAACCTTTTGGTCACCTTATGTAGACAGACTTTCGCCAAGTCATGCTCCTACCATGCCTTGGCAAACTTATATTATGCTGGATTCAGCCTTGTATAACCTGCAGCAATCAAACTGGGTGTTAGTGGTTGTTGCCCTGTCACAACCTCAAATGGGCTCTGGTTCATTACCTCACTCCTTTGCAAGTTGTAGGAAAACTGTGCAACTTTTAGTAGCTTTGGCTAGTCCCTTTGTGTGGCACTCACATAGTGCCTGAGGTAGACCTCTAATAGTCCATTCACACATTCTGTCTGCCCATCGGTCTGTGGATGCATGCTGGTGGAAAAGTTTAAGTCTGACTCCAACAGCTTGAAGAACTCAATCCAGAACCTGCCCGTGGAATGCCCATCTCGATCACTAACAATGGTCCTTGATACTCCTCAGTACTTAACCATGTTCTTCAGGAACAAGCAAGCCTTGGCTGTAGGATCATGCGCAAGTCCCTCCTTGATGCGCGGCACCAGTGACCCCTCTGGTTGGCTAATGGCAGCAAGGTTAACCTTTCTGCTCAGGGTGTCTGCCACTAGGTTCGCCCATCCTGGCTTGTTCTCCATCTGGAAATCAAATTTTGTAAGAAAATCTTACCATCTTGCCTGCTTGAGGGACAACTTCTTCTACTTCTGGAAGTAGTTGGTCACCACATTGTCCATTCTAACCACGAACCTTGACCCAAACAAGTAATGGTGCCAAGTGCGTAAGCAGTGTGCCACTGCAGCCATCTCCTTTTCTTAGACTAAGTACTTACGCTCAATCTCGTTCAACTTCCTGCTCTCGAACATGACTGGACATCCCTCCTACATCAACACGCCCCCTATGGCAAAGTCTGATGCATCTGTATGCACCTCATATTGCTTGGCATGGTCTGGCAAGGCCAAGACTGGCTCCTCGATCATAGCCTGCTTCAACCTATCAAAGGCTTCCTAGCACCCTGTGCTCTACTCCCATGCTCTCTTTTTCTTGAGCAAGTCAGTCAATGGTGTGGCTATTACTAAGTGACCTTTGATGAAGTGCCTATGGTAGTTAACCAGCCCAAGGAATGATCTCAACTCAGTGACCTTGGCTGGCGGTTGCCACTCTCGGATGGCATGCACCTTACCTTCATCCATGTGTATCCTACCACCTCCCACTATGTGGCTAAGGAACGAGATCTCCTGTTGGGTGAATGAGCACTTCTCCCTCTTAAAAAACAGCTTGTGCACCCGTAACACCTCGAACACCTATCTCAAGTGGTCTACATGCTCTCCCAAAGTCTGGCTGTAGATCACAATGTCATCCATATAAACCACAACAAATCGATTAACGAACGCCTGAAGTACCTTGTTCATAAGGGTGCAGAATGTTGTTGGGGTATTCGTGAGTCCGAATGGCATGACCAGGAACTCATACAAACCATACCGAGTGACACATGCTATCTTTGGCTCATCTCCCTCTGTGATCCTGACTTGGTAGTAGCCCGACCTCAAATCTAGCTTGGTGAACCACCTTACACTCCCAAGTTGGTCGAACAAGTCTGCAATGAGTGGGATAGGGTACTTGTTCTTGACGGTTAGCTTGTTCAAAGCCTGATAGTCTATGCACAACCGTAACGACCCATCATGCTTGCGCTGGAATAGAATCGGTGTACCATATGGTTCTTTCGATGGCCTGATGAAGCCAGTATCAACTAACCCTTTGAGCTGCTTCCTTAACTCCTCCAACTCTAGTGGGGACATTTGATAAGGGGCTCTAGCTGGTGGCTTGGCCTCTAACACCAGCTCGATCTTGTGGTCCACCTCCTTTTTAGGTGGTAGCTGGCTAGGCATCTTTATGGGCATCACATCAGTAAAGGTCTTCAGCACCTTTAGCACTTCTAAGGGTGACTCGATCTCATTCTCCCTTGGTTCTTCATACTTAAGGGCTGCCAAGAAGGTGTCTTCTTGTCTACTTACTGCCTTGGCAAATTGGATGGCTGACACCACCAATGACCTAACTCTAGACCCTTTCCTCAATGGCACTAGGCATTGGCACCGTGCATCCAAGATGTAAACATAATTGGTAAAAGCCACAAGGAGGGCATTAATTTAAACAAGGAAATCCAACCCAATCACAAACTCATAGTCGTCAAGGGCTATTACCTCTATGGTTTCTTTGCCTTTCCAGTCTCTAAGCTGTAACTCCACTCCCCATGCTACTCTAATGGTTGGAACCTCTTTGGAGTTCACCGTTTTAATGGTACCAGTCCCTGTCTGCACCTTTAGTCTGAGTTTTTTAGCTCCATCACCTGAAATAAAAATATGTGAGGCACCTGTGTCCACCAGTGTGCTCACCTCTGACCTGCAACCATCAGATCCGTAAACATCAAGCCCTTTGGCTTATGGCTCCCCTTACTTTGGACAACATTGAGCACCAATGACCCAAGCTTTGCTGCCCTTATCTCTGGCTCCTCGTCAGACTCCTTGTCTACAGCAGCTAGCTTGCCCTTCTGAGGGCAATTGCACACTATATGGCTCCCTTAACATAGGTAGCATGCTAGTGGCTCTCGATCCACCTTTGCTTTCCACTTGGCTACTGTGGCTTCCTCTCGTCATCCTTGGTTGAATGGTCTCGATCTCCATCCTTGGACTCCTAATCACGGTCTTTCCCCTTGGACTGTTTCTTCCAATCCCTATCATCCCTGCCCTTACCCTTGGGCTTGGAAGACTCAAACTTGTTCAGAGGCTTGAACTCTATCAAGGCCTCAACAGTAGTCATGGCTTTAGCCAAGTCATGAACTCCCCTCTGTTGTAGCTCATGCTTCACCCACGGCTTCTACCCATCCATGAAAGCAAATAAGGCATCCTTCTCACCTAGATCTTAGATCTATAGCATCAGTTCAGAGAATTTCTAGACATACTCCCTTATGTCCTCTTACTGGCTCAGCCTGTGTAACTTTGCCCACACCTCATCATCGGCATACTCTGGGTAAAATTGCTCTCTGAACTCTTTTTGGAACTCTACCCAGGTTCCAATATTGGCGCTCCTACGCTTTGACATCATCACCCCTGTGCCTCCACCATAATAAGGCACATTAGGCACACCAGCAGGCGAGCCAGAGGTTGAGGCCCTCAGACCAGGCGCACTGGCAGGTATTTGCACGCAAGGCCTAGGAGACAAGGTCAAAATGCCAGCCCAGCTTGCAGGCTAGCCCGTGAGGCCAAGGCTTGGCATGTAGGCTGCCCACATCATATTCAAAAGGGCCCAAGGTTCTGGATACGCAAGTGAAGCTTTTGGAACCTTACAGGATTAGCAGGAGCCTCCTAGCAGATTTGGTTGACCCTAGAAATCAGGAGTTAGAATCCTGATTGATTGTAATCTGTATAATCCCATGATTTTAGCCTTTATTCAAGGGATATTGCCATTAAGTGTAGCTGGAGCCTTAACTATAAATAGAAGGCTACTCCACCCTCATTTGTACACCATCAAACACTTCTGTTTCAGTGAATACAAAGCATATTCCAGCATTCTGCCTTATTATCCTGTTTCTCTTTAACTTACGTAATCAACCCTTCCTATTGTTCTAGTGCCCGCACGTTTGTGTTTTAGGCTGACTTAGGCATAAAAGAGGAGATTCCAAGCCTAAGGCTGCACGGATTCTGAGTCTAAGGTCAGAGCCTGTGACACATGTACATGCCTTGACCACCATCAAGACATGTTGGCCCTTGGTCTTGGCATATGCTTCAACCACCATCGATGCATGCTGGACCTTGGTGTAGGCAGTTCCCTTGAATAGCATCGGCCCGTGTTGGGTCATGCACTAAGAGGTCGCACCTGGGCCCGGGTCGTGCACCCTACATACCAAGATTGGGCAATAGGTGGGTTTAGGGATATCTTTATGTTTCTACAGTGCCAAAGCCATTTTTGTGGCCATGAATTCATATGAGCGCTCCCCAATGCCCGCGCACCATGCGCGAGTGTCCTGAGCTCGGGCCGAACACCAATGATCGCCACGATCGGGTGGTAGGTGGGTTCAAGCACATCTTCATTTTTCTGTCATGCCAATGCCATTTTTATGGCCTATGAATTCATATGAGCACTTCCTAGCACCCACACACCACGCACGGGTGTCTTGAGCCCTGATCGAGCACTATGCGCACCATGATCAGGTGGTAGGTGGGTTTAGGCACATCTTCATGTTTCTGCTGTGCCAATGCCATTTTTATAGCTTGTAAATTTATACAATGGTCCCCTAAGCCTTCATGTGAAGTTTCATGGCAAGATGACTCATTTTCTATTTTTCATGATTTTTGAAATTTTTTGCAGTTCAAGATTTTTAAAATATTTTTACAAGGAGTTTTGGCCCCAAATTTGGTAAATCTGTTCCTTGTATTTCTTTTGCCATGCATAAAAATATTCAACTAAAAACTCAAAGTGTAGAAGATTTTGTGGCCATTTGAAAAAATTGTCCCCATTTTAGATACTTGAATGGTTACTGGCAGCAAACCTGTAAAATCTCATATGCTCTTTAAGAGGGTGTGAGTTGTCAAGGTTTGTTGAGGGATAGGGGGCGAATATAGGGGCCATGTACAAGCACCCATCACAAATCATGTGCGCACACCCCCCGGACCCTCAATTGTCGGAACCCCTAATACCGCCAGTTAGGTTCTCCAACGATGGTGCCTCAAAAAGAAACAATGCGGCACCAGCACATGGCCGAGCCCAGCATGTGCATTGTGGCTTAAAATTGAACTTTGGCCAAGGCCTCGACTATCAACGGCACATGATGGCGTATGGTGATGGACATGCATCGACCATCATCGGCATAAGTTACCTTTTGGTATGGGCACTTGCCTCAACCGCCATCGGCACAAGCTGGCCCTTGGAACAGGCACTTACTTTGACCACCATCGACACATGCATGCCTCGATGAGCATTGATAGAAGATGACCCTTGGTGCGGGTAGTTGCCTCGAGCACCATTGACACGTGTTGGGCCTTGGTACGGGCACATGCCTCGACCACCATCATCACAAGCTAGCCATTAGTACAGGCACTTGCATGGACTACCATTGACATGTGCCATGCCTCGATCAGCATCAGCAGAAGATGGTTCCTGGTGCATACGGTTGCCTCGAACACCATCGGCACATGCTGGGCCTCGATGCAAGCGGTTGCCTCGAGCACCATCGACACAAGCCGACCCTTGGTGCGGGCACTTGCCTCGACCACCATCGGTAGAACATGGCCTCTGGTTCGGGTGGTTGCATCGAACACCATCGATACATGTTGGGCCTTGGTGTGGGCGGTTACCTTGAACACCATTGGCACATGCTGGGTGTCATGAGCCAACCTTGTATAGGGCCATGATCGAGGCTTAGGTTGTCATGAGCCACCCCTGTATAGGGCCATGGTCGGGTAGATCTCTTGTGCTAGGAAAAGTGTCCCCATTTCAAACATTGTAATGGTTAGTGGTAGCATAGCTCTAAAATCTTTAAGGCTCTTTAGGGGGTGAGCCGGTAGCATATTGTTAGGCTGTCTCACCGATCGCTATGTGGGCCTAGGCCATCCACCAAGGGCTGCCCCCTGGCCCTAGTGATGGTGGGAAGTCCCAATGTATGATTCTCGATTATAATAAAATCCACCCCAATTGAATGTTCGGAATGTTGCCTCGATGTGTTTTTTTTTTCTCGATGTGAATGTGCCTTCTTGTGTGTGCTTGAGATTGATCTCGATATAATGTGCCTTATTATGAATGCTTGGGACTAACCATGGCTTATGGTTATTTGTTCAGATATCAAACTATTGAAAGATGACTTGGGTGGAAGCGTCCATTCAAGTGCCGCACAGTTTATTGCTTGTTGAGAGAAAACTTAGTTCGTGACACGTGGTATCAGAGCATGGTTGAGAAGTGCTAGGAAATGGAGGTGATGACCACAAGTGGTGGACCTAATTACCAACAAAGAATTGAGGAACTTGAGGTCGCGGTGGCCATAATGAAAACTCACATGGTGACTAAAGATCGAGTGATGGAGATCGAGACAACCCAGTGGGAGTTGTCTGATACTCTCCACAACATGAGCGAGGAGGCTAGAGATGCCTTGAATATTCTCCAAAAAGAGTTTGAGGTGCTCAAAGCACAGGTGAGCATCTTCCAAATGGCTATGGCTAGATCAAGTTTGAGCTCAACGAAAAGAGGGAAAAGGCCTAAGGTGCCGGAGCCTCGATGCTATGAGTGGGCAAGGGATGCTAAGGAGCTTGAAAATTTCTTGTTTGACATAGAGCAGTACTTTCGAGCTGTACACACGGATTCAGAGGAAAACAAGGTAGCAATGGCATCGATGTACCTAACAGGGGATGCCAAGCTATAGTGGCACTCCAAGTTTGTCAATGACGAGTGTCTGATTAAAACTTGGACGGACCTGAAACAAGAACTGAAAAACCTGTTTTTCCCTGAGAATGTGGACTATATGGCTCGAAGGAGGCTTCAAGAGTTGGTGCAAATAGGAACAGTGTGAGAGTTTGTAAGGAGCTTTTTTACCCTGATGTTGGATATTCGAGACATGTTCAAAAAGGACAAGATGTTTTATTTTCTTGAGGGCCTCAAGACTTGGGCCAGGACAGAACTACAAAGACAAAAGTGCAAGATGCGGCCACGACCATGGCTGCAGCTGAACGTCTCCATGATTATAAGGATGGCTCCTCAAAATGGAAAAATCCTCCATCAGCTGGCAGTAGTTCAACTTTGGGAGTGAGGGAAAGATAACTAGGTTGGATTGACCTTTCAGTGAGAGATCAGATAGGAGGTCCTTTGGTCGAGATAGTACCCAACCCAAGACAAGCAACACAGTGATTTTCAAGCCTAGGCAACCGCTAGCTTGCTTTCTTTGCAAGGGGCCACATCGGGTGGCCGAATGCCCACATAGAGGAGCCCTTAATGCCTTAAGGGCCTCATCTCGAGAGTTCGCAAAAGTGCCAGAGAGCATTGAAGAAGTTGAAGAGGAGTTGGCTAGGATGGGTTTAATAAGGTTCCTCAATGCCCTCTACACCCAACTGAACACAATAAAGAAAGAGTAGGGTAGAGGTCTAATGTATGTGAACTTAATGATCAATGAGAAGGCCACCAAGGCCATGGTAGATACGGGTGCAACCGATACTTTCATCACACCAGAAGAAGTAAAAAGGTGTGGTCTCCAGGTTAGCAAGGACTGTAGAGGAATGAAGGCAGTCAATTCACCAGCCTTTGCGATCAGTGGAAGCTCCAAGAGTGTGACAACCAAATTGGGGCCATGGGAAGGGAAGGTAGACTTTACAGTTTCCCCCATGGATGACTTTGATGTCATCCTCGGATTGGACTTCATGATGTTGGTGCAGGTGATCCCTATCCTCGCACTAGCTGCTTGTTGTTCTTAGGGGAACACCTATGCGTAGTGCCGGTCAATATCTTACTAAAGAGTGGGAAGAAAATGATTTTAGCTTTACAGTTCAAGAAAGGGGTAAAAAGAGGGGAACCCTCCTTTGTGGCCATGTCGATCTACAAAGAAGGGTCAGGAGTGGAATAGATACCCGATGGCGTGGAAAAAATGTTGGAAGAATTCGAAGAGGTGATGCCAGAGATGTTGCCTAAGATTCTACCCTCTCGACGAGCAGTGGACCATGAAATTGAGCTCTTCCCAGGAGCGAAACCCCCTACTAGAGCTCCTTATCGCATGGCCCTACCAGAGTTGGCCGAACTAAGGAAACAGCTAGATGAGCTTCTACAAGCTGGGTTCATTTGACCATCAAAAGCTTCTTTCAGAGGGCCAGTGCTATTTCAGAAGAAGCATGATGGGAGTTTGCGATTATGTGTTGACTACAGGGCCCTGAACAAAGTTACCGTGAGAAACAAATATCCCATCCCTCTTATAGCAGATTTGTTTGACCAATTGAATTGGGCCAAATACTTTTCCAAATTGGACTTGAAATCTAGCTACCATCAGGTCAGAATCGTCAAGGGAGATGAGCCAAAGACCACTTGTGTAACACGGTATGATGCATTTGAATTTCTTGTTATGCCCTTTGGACTGACCAATGCTCCTGCCACATTTTGTACATTGATGAATCAGGTGTTCCATGACTATCTAGACAAATTTGTAGTCATCTATTTAGACGACATAGTGGTATATAGCTCCACTCTGGAAGAACATCAAGAACACCTGTGCTAGGTGCTTTGAAGGTTACAGGACCACCAGTTGTATGTGAAAAGGGAGAAGTGTGCATTTTCTTAGACCCAAATCCATTTTCTCGATCACGTTGTCGAATGTAGCCACATTCGAATGGACATGGAAAAGGTTAGGGCCATGAAAGAGTGGTCAACACTAAAAAATGTTAGTGAACTCCGCTCATTTTTGGGACTAGCCAACTATTATAGAAGGTTTGTGGAAGGGTACTCTCGTAAGACCACGGCCCTCACGGAGCTATTGAAGAAGGAGCATAAATGGTGTTGGACGAGTGAGTGCCAAGAGGCCTTTAAGGGATTGAAGAATGCTATTATGAAGGATCCCATCTTAGCTCTCCTTGATATTGAAAAGCCTTTCGAAGTTCAGACGGTTGCATCTGATTTCGCTATTGGAAGAGTGCTTTTACAACAACATCACCCGATAACATTTGAAAGTAGGAAGCTAAGCGAAGCTGAAAGGAAATATATGGCTCAGAAAAAAGAGCTCCTGGCGGTAGTTCACTGCTTGAGGGCTTGACAACATTATTTGTTGGGTTCACACTTTGTCGTGAAGACAGACAATGCGGTTGTTAGCCACTTCCTCACCCAGTCAATGCTTACAGCGAAACAAGCTAGATGGCAAGAATTTTTAACGGAGTTTGACTTTTGTTTTGAGCACACCGCTAGAAAGACCAATCAAGTGGCTGATACATTAAGTAAGTGAACAGAGTTAATGACCCTTAGAAGAATTGCCCCAATGGTGGCTAGCAGAACCACGACAGACATTCCCAAGTTGATTGGCGATCATTTAGGGAAGGACCCGCAGGCCAGTGCCATTCTGAAGCTAGTGGAAGAAGGGAAGTCTAAGTGCTTCTGGCAAGAAAATGGGGTATTGTGGACCAAAGGGCCTTGATTGTTTGTGCCAAAAGTAGGAAGTCTAAGACAGATGCTGATGAGGGAATGTCATGACACACCATGGGCTGGACATCTGGGCTGGCAATGCACTTTGGCGTTATTGAAATAGGGATACTATTGGCCTCACATGCGACAAGATGTGATGGACTATACAAAGACTTGCCTCATTTGCCAACAAGACAAAATGGAAAAGAAAAAACCTGCAGGCATGCTTGAACCACTATCGGTACTCGTCAGATCGTGGGAAAGCATCTCTCTCGATTTCATTTCGAGCCTACCCAAGGTTGGTGATCTTGGAGCTATTTTGGTGGTGATTGATCGGTTCTCTAAGTATGCCAGATTTATTCCCGCTCACAAGTATTGTACAGTGAAAGACATAGCTCGACTATTATTTAAACATGTGGTCAAATACTGGGGCCTCCCTCAAAACATTGTTAGCGATAGAGATCCAAGATTCATGGGGTCTTTCTGGAAAAAGCTTTTCAAGATATTGGGGTCCCAACTCAACATCTCTTCAAGCTACCACCCTCAAACCGATGGTTGAACGAAATGGTTCAATAGATTACTGGAGGAATATTTAAGGACTTTGTTCAAGCCAATCAGAAAAACTGGCCTTCATTATTGGACGTTGCTCAACTCTGTTTTAATTCCAACAAAAGCTCTTCCACCAATAAGAACGCATTTAAGGTGGTCATCGGGTAATTACCAAGGCTACTCCACACTTCTTTGAAACAATATGGAGGGAAGAATCCGAGAGCCTTCAACCTTGGTAAGGAGTGGAAACAAAACACAGAGATTGCACAAGCCTACCTGGAGAAAGCATCGAAGTGAATAAAGAAATGGGTAGAAAAAGGTCGCAGGGCTCAACAATTCCAAGTTGGTGATTTGGTCCTTGTTAGACTAGTCCCTAAACAAACTAGATTCTTGAGAAAGAGAGATCGTAGACTGGTGTGCAAATACGAGGGTCCAGTGAAGATCTTTTCTAAGGTGGGGAATGCTTCTTACAAAATCGACCCACCAAAGTGGATGAAGGTGCACCCAGTATTTCATGTGAGCAACCTAAAACCTTTCCATGCAGATCCTATAGATGCTAGCAGAAGGGAGCCAACCAGAGCCACCATCACCATGAATTCACCCTCAGAGCATCGAGTCAAAAAGATCCTAGCCGACAGGGAAACCAAGATATCTCGAAGATTAGTTCGGGAATACTTAATGAAGTGGGAGGGATTAAAACTAGAAGAAACCAGCTGGGAAAGAGAACACGACCTCCAGAGATTCAAAAGGAAGATTAAAGAATTTTAAGCTAACAAGTCGATGAGGATGTCGATAGAATTGGTAGGGGAGGATGTCATGAGCCAACCTTGTATAGGGCCATGACCAGGGTTTAGGTTGTCATAAGCCACCCATGTATAGGGCCATGGCCGGGTAGATCTCTTGTGCTAGGAAAGTGTCCCCATTTCAAACATTGTAATGGTTAGTGGTAGTATAGCTCTAAAATCTCTAAGGCTCTTTAGGGGGGGTGAGCTGGCAGCATATTGTTGGGCTGTCTCACCAGTCGCTATGCAGGCCTAGGCCATCCACCAAGGGCTGCGCCCCTGGCCCTGGTGATGGTGGGAAGTCCCGATGTATGATTCTCGATTATAATAAAATCCACCCCAACTGAATGTCTGAAATGTTGCCTCAATGTGCTTTTCTTTTTCTCGATGTGAATGTGCTTTCTTATGTGTGCTTGAGATTGATCTCGATATAATGTGCCTTATTACGAATGCTTGGGACTAACCATGGCTTATGGTTATTTGTTCAGATATCGAACTGTTGAAGGTTGACTTGGGTGGAAGCGTCTATTCAAGTGCCACACAGTTTATTGCTTGTTGAGAGAAAGCTTGGTCTGTGACATTGGGCCTTGGTGCACGGGCTCTGACCTTAGACTTAGAATTTGTGTGGCCTTAGGCTTGGGATCTCCTCCTTTATGCCTAAGTCAGCCTAAAACACAAGCATGCAGGCACTAGAACAATAGGAAGGGCTGGTTACGCAAGTTAAACAGAAACAAGATAACAAGGTAGAATGCTAGAATATGCTCTATATTCACTGAAACAGAAGTGTTTGATGGTGTACAAATGAGGCTAGAGCAGCCCTCTATTTATAGTTGAGGCTCCAGCTACACTTAATGGCAATATCCCTAGAATAAAGGCTAAAATCATGGGATTATACAGATTACAATCAATCAGGATTCTAACTCCTGATTTCTAGGGTCAACCAAATCTGCCAGGAGGCTCCTGCTAATCCTATAAGCTTCCAAAATGTTCACTTGTGTAGCTAACTCCTTGAGCCTTTCTGGATATGGTGTGGGCAGCTTGCATGCCAGGCCTTGGCCTCACGGGCTGGCCTACAAGTTAGGCGGGCATTCTGGCCTCATCTCTTAGGCTTTGCACGTAAATACTGGCTAGCGCGCCTAGTCTACGGGACTCAACCTCTGACTCACATGCTGGTACGCCTGATATACCTGGCGCACTCACCCAGGGCGTGTCATTCTCCCCCACCTGATTGCGTAACACCCTCGTTGCGTCCTCTGCATGGTACCACCTGATCTGATCCCCAAACTACCATAAGTCTTCTGTTGGTTCCCTACTCACCTCATTGTTTGGAAGTCCCTTCCAGCGCACCAAGTACTCTTGTCTTAGTTGATAGTTTTTCCATCTCACCTCTCGGACGAGCCGCGCAGGCCTCCTTGGAGCTCAATTCCCACCGAGCGACGGGTAAAACCCTTTACAGATGACTTAAATACATGATGGGGTATTGTAAGTGGTAGAGTGGCCTTGCTTCCATGATCCACTGACATTCAGCCTTTTGTCACTTTGATTCGTCCTTCCCCCTTCCCCCTCCCCTTCCCCCACTAACCTTCCTTCTTTTTACGCCACCCCCCTCTTGGGTTGGGCATGACCTGGGGCCCTTTGTCCCTAGATCTCGATGGAGAATGAACTCCGTATGCCTAAGTCAACCTATGAAATGAGCGTACAATCATTAAGCCTGCCAGAGAGGTAGAATGTGCAAGCGAGGATCAATCGAGTCTCCCTCTGCGTGCTGCCGATCTTGCTACGGTTCCTGCTGCCACAACCCTCGGTTCGATAGGAGCTTAGACTGGGAATGAACTCTGTATGCCTAAGTTAACCTATGAAACAAGCGTGCGGGTACTAAGACAGCCAGAGAGGCAAAATACGCAAGCTAAGGATCGATTAGGTCCCCTTCTATGTGCTGCAGATCCTGTAGGCTTTCTATACAGTTCTGGTTCAGCCCCACTCCCTGGGACCACCTGGATGGGGTACGGACATGTTGTGGGCCTGGTCTCGATGTCGCAGATAGGCCAAACTTTTGGGGGGGCGGTCTGGACAGAAATAGCAATGACTATTGCTGGAACCCTTACCTCTGCGTACGGTGCTCGAGCTTTGGCCGCTGGGGTGCGAGACTCAACTCCTGGTGTGCACGCCTAAGGTGCGACACTGGCAATTGGTGTGGGCTGCTACCTCAGACACCCCTGGTTTGACCACATGCTCGCACCTCGATCATCAGTGCCGTACGTCAGTCTAACTACGTGCCTACGCACTGCTCACCAACACCCCCACCTAGGCCTGGCTCAATTCTGCCGAACCTAACACCGTGTCTGAGCCCCTAGAGTACTGATCACTGCTTGAACCACTATCTCGATCCAGTTCCCTGTGACCTGCACCTCGAGTAGGCCTCAAGGCCTGATCCCTCCTACTATCAGACCCTATCCCACTATAACCTCAAGGCCAGTCCTAGCATGCTGTCTGACCGTGACACATGCACATGCCTCGACCACCATCGAGACATGTTGGCCCTCGATCTTGACACATGCTTTGACTGCCATTGGTGTATGCTGGACCTTGGTGTGGGCAGTTCCCTCGCACGGCATCAGCCCATGTTGGGTCACGCACCAAGCGACCGCACCTAGGCTCGGGCCATGCAACCTACGTACCAGGATCAAGTAGTAGGTGGGTTGAGGGATATCTTCATGTTTCTATAGTGCCAAAGCCATTTTTGTGGTCCATGAATTGATATGAACACTCCCCAATGCCCGTGCACCATGCGCAGGTGTCCTGAGCCCAGGCCGAGCACCATGCGTGCCACGATTGGGTGGTAGGTGGGTTTAGGCACATCTTCATATTTATACCATGTCAATGCCATTTTTATGGCTTGTGAATTCATACAATGGTCCCCTAAGCCTTCATGTGAAGTTTCATGGCAAGATGACTATTTTTCTATTTTTCATAATTTTCAAAATTATTTACGGTTCGAGATTTTTTAAAATTTTTTTAAAAGGATTTTTGGCCCCAAATTTGGTATATCTGATCCTTGTATTTTTTTTACAATGCACAAAAGAATTCAGCTAAAAACTTGAAGTACATAAGATTTTATGGCCATTTGAAAAAAGTGTCCCTATTTCAGACACTTGAATGGTTACTGGCAACAAACCTGTAAAATTTCATATGCTCTTTAAAGGGGTGTGAGTTGTCGAGGTTTGCTGAGGGATAGGGGGCCAATATAAGGGCCAAGTACAAGCACCCATCGCACATCATGTGCCCACACCCCCCGGACCCTCAACCGTCAAAACCCCAATACCGTCGGTCAGGTTCTCTGACGATGCTCCGACGATGGTGCCTTGAGCAAAAAAAATGTGGGACCAGCACATTCCCGAGCCCAGCATGTGCACCATGGCTCAAAATTGAACTTCGGCCAAGGCTTCGACCATCAACGGCACATGATGGCACATGGTGATGGCACATACATCTACCATCATTGGTAAAGGCTGCCCTTTGGTATGGGCACTTACCTCGATCGCCATCGGCACAAGCTAGCCTTCAGAATAGGCACTTACCTCGACCACCATTGGCACATGCATGCCTCGATGAGCATCGACAGATGATGGCCCTTGGTACGAGCGGTTGCCTCGAGCACCATCGGCATGTGTTGGGCCTTGGTGCGGGCACATGCCTCGACCACCATCATTACAAGAGCTGGCCATTGGTATGGGCACTTGCCTAGACCACCATTGGCACGTGCCATGCCTCGATCAAAATTGGTAGAAGATGGTCCTTAGTGCATGTGGTTGCCTCAAACAGCATCGGCACATGCTGGGCCTTGGTGCGAGCAGTTACCTCAAGCACCATCGGCATAAGCTAGCCCTTGGTGCGGGCACTTGCCTCGACTGCCATCAGTAGAAGATGGCCCCTAGTGTGGGTGGTTACGTCGAACACCATCGGCACATGCTGGGCCTTGGTGCGGGCGGTTACCTCGAACACCATCAACACATGCTGGGCCTTGGTGCGGGTGTCACGGGCTCCGACCTTAGACTCAAAATCCATGTGGCCTTAGGCTTGGAATCCCCTCTTTTATGCCTAAGTCAGCCAAAAACACAAGCGTACGGGCACTAGAACAATGGGAAGGGCTGATTATGCAAGTTAAAGAGAAATAGGATAACAAGGTAGAATGCTGAATATGCTCTGTATTTTCTAAAACAGAAGTGTTTGATGGTGTAAAAATGAGGGTGGAGCAGCCCTCTATTTATAGTTGAGGCTCCAGCTACACTTAATGGTAATATCCCTAGAATAAAGGCTAAAATCAAGGGATTATACATATTACAATCAATCAAGATTTTAACTCCTGATTTCTAGGGTCAACCAAATCTACCAAGAGGCTCCTGCTAATCCAACAAGCTTCCAGAATGTTCACTTGCGTATCTAGCACCTTGGGCCCTTCTGGATGTGGTGCGAGTAGCTTGTATGCCAGGCCTTGGCCTCACGGTCTGGCCTGCAAGCTGGGCGGGCGTTCTGGCCTCGTCTTCTAGGCCTTGTGTGTAAATACCCGCCAGTGCGCTCGGTCTACGGGCCTTAACCTCTATCTCACGTGCTGGTGTGCCTGATGTGCCTGGCACGCCCACCCAAGGTGTGACATTCTGCCCCACCTGATTGCGCAATGCCCTCATTACATCCTTTGCATGGTACCACTTGATCTGGTCCCCAAACTGCCATAAGTCTTCTGCTAGTTCCCAGCTCACCTCACTGTTTGGAAGTCCCTTCCAGGGCACCAAGTACTCTTGCCTTGGTTGATAGTTTTTCTATCTCACCTCCCGATCAGCTATGATGCTGTGGACCTCCTTCTCATATGAGGCCCTTGCTCCCAATGGTACACGCTTTGACTCTACCCATCCTGGATCTCCCTCATCCTCATGGAACAGCTTGAGCATTCTTACGTGGAACACCGGGTGTACCCTCAGCTTGGGTGGCCTATCCAGCTTATAGGCAACCTTGCCTACCCTCTTGACTACTTGGAAAGGTCCCTCATACCTCCAAACTAGGCCTTTGTGCAGCCCCCTATGGTGCACAATGGGATGCAGCTCCATAAATACCAAGTCTCCAACTTGGAACTGTATGTCCCACCTATTCTGGTCTGCCCACTTCTTCGACCTGTTTGTCACCTTGTGTAGATAGACTCTGGCCAAGTCAGTTTGCTCCTGCCATGCCTCGGCAAACTTGTATGCTACTGGATTCGACCTTGTATAACTTGCAGCAATTGAACCGGGTGTTAGTGGTTGTTGCCCTATCACAACCTTAAATGGGCTCTAGTTCGTTGCCTCGCTCCTTTGCAAGTTGTAAGAAAACTGTGCAACATCTAACAACTTTGGCTAGTCCCTTTGTATGGCACTCATATAGTGCCTGAGGTAGACTCCAATAGTCCATTCACACATTCTGTTTGCCCATCGGTCTATGGATGCATACTGGGGGAAAAGTTCAAGTCTGACCCCAACAGCTTGAACAACTCAGTCCAGAACCTACCTGTGGAACGCCCGTCCCGATCATGAACAATGGTCCTCGGCACTCCCCAGTACTTAACCATGTTTTTCAAGAACAATCGAGCTACCTCCTTGGCTGGGCACTCCTTGGTTGCTGGAATGAAGATTCCATACTTGGAAAACCTATCCACCACTACCACAATGCTTCCAAACCCTTTTGCTTTGGGTAGACCGACTATAAAGTCCAGAGAAACACTCTTCCATGGTTGTTTTGGCACTGGCAATGGCTCCAAGAGACCGCTTGGTTTCTTGAGCTCTATCTTGTCTTGTTGGCACACAAGACAAGTCTTCACATAGGCCTCCACATCGTCCTTCATGTACGGCCAGTAGTATCGGTCCCTGATCAATACCAAGGTACGGCTCACTCCTGGATGTCCAGCCCACCTTGAATCATGGCATTCTTGCAAAACTTCCTTGCGGAGCTTCCCATGCTATGGTACAAATAGTCTACTACCCCTGGTGTACAACAAACCATCCTACACCCAAAATCACCTAGTCTTACCTTGCTGGGCATACTCCATGAAAGCCTTGGCTGTAGGATCATGCGCAAGTCCCTTCTTGATGCACGGCACCAGTGACCCCTCTGGTTGGCTAATGGCAGCAAGGTTAGCCTTCCTGCTCAGGGTGTCTGCCACTAGGTTCACCTGCCCCAACTTGTACTCCATTTGGAAATCAAATTTCGTAAGAAAATCTTACCATCTCGCCTGCTTAGGGGACAACTTCTTTTAGGTCCTAACCACGAACCTCAACCCCAATAGGTAATGGTGCCAAGTGTGCAAGCAGTGCACCACTGCTGTCATCTCCTTCTCTTAGACCGTGTACTTACGCTCAGTCTCATTTAGCTTCTTGTTCTTGAACGCGATTGGATGTCCCTCCTGCATCAACATGCCCCCTATGGCAAAGTCTGATGCATTTGTATGCACCTCATATAGCTTGGCATGGTCTGGCAGGGCCAAGATTGGCTCTTCGATCACAACCTGCTTCAACCTGTCAAAGGCTTCCTGGCACCCTGTGCTCTATTCCCATGCTCTCCCTTTCTTGAGCAAGTCAGTCAATGGCGTGGCTATTGCTGAGTGACCTTTGATGATGTGCCTGTAGCAGTTAACCAGCCCAAGAAATGATCTCAACTCAGTGACCTTGGCTGGCGGTTGCCACTCTAAGATGGCGTGCACCTTGCCTTCATCCATGCGTATCCTGCCACCTCCTACTATGTGGCCTAGGAACTGGATCTCTTACTGGGCGAATGAGCACTTCTCCCTTTTAAAAAATAGCTTGTACGCCTGCAACACCTCGAACACCTATATCAAGTGGTCTACATGCTCTCCCAATGTCTGGCTGTAGATCACAATGTCATCCAAATAAATCATAACAAATCGATCAAGGAACGACTAAAGTACCTTGTTCATAAGGGTGCAAAATGTTGCTGGGGCATTCGTGAGTCCAAATGGCATGACCAAGAACTCATATGAACCATACCGAGTGACACATGCTATCTTTGGCTCATTTCCCTCCGTGATCTTAACTTGGTAGTAGCCCAACCTCAAATCCAGCTTGGTGAACCACCTTGCGCTTTCAAGTTGGTCGAACAAGTCCACAATGAGTGGGATAGGGTACTTGTTCTTGACGGTCAGCTTGTTCAAAGCCCGGTAGTCTATGTACAGTTGCAAAGACCCATCATGCTTGCGCTGGAATAGAACTGGTGCACCATATGGTGCCTTCGATGGCTTGATGAAGCCAGCATCAACTAACTCTTTGAGCTACTTCCTTAACTCCTCCAACTCTAGTAGAGACATTCGGTAAGAGGCTTTAGCTAGTGGCTTGGCTTCGGACACCAGCTCGATCTTATGGTCCACCTCCCTTTTAGGTGGTAGTTGGCTAGGCAGCTTTGCGGGCATCACATCACTAAAGGTCTTCAGCATCTTTAGCACCTCCAAAGGTGACTCAGTCTCCTTCTCCCTTGGTTCCTTATACTTCAGGGCTGCCAAGAAGGTGTCTTCTTCTCTGTTTACCACCTTGGTAAATTGGATGGCTGACACCACCCGTGACCCAACTCCAAGCCCTCTCCTCAATGGTATTAAGCATTGGCACCGTGCATCTAATATGCAAACACAGTCAACAAAAGGCACAAGGAGGGCATTAATCCGAATAAGGAAATCCAACCCAATCACAAACTCATAGTCGTCAAGGGTTATTACCTCTATGGTCTCTTTGTCTTTCTAGTCTCCAAGCTATAACTCCACTCCCCGTGCTACTTTAATGGCTGAAACCTCTTTGGAGTTCATCATTTTAATGTTACTAGTCCCTTTCTGCACCTTCAGTCTAAGCTTTCGGGCTTCATCACTCGAAATAAAAAGATGTGAGGCACCTGTGTCCACCAGTGCGCTCACCTTCTAACCCACAACTATCAGATCCACAAACATCAAGCCCTTTGGCTTACGGCTCCCCTTACTCTGGACAACATTGAGCACCAATGACCTAAGCTTTGCTGCCCCTGACTCTGGCTCCTCATTAGACTCCTTGTCTATAGTAGCTAGCTTACCCTTTTACGAGTAATTACACGCTATGTGGCTCTTTCCACATAGGTAGCATACTAGTGGCTCTCGGTCCCCCTTTGCTTTTCACTTGCATGTTGGTGGCTTCCTCTCACCATTCTTGGTTGAACGATCTCGATCCCATCCTTGGACTCCCAGTCATGATCTTTCCCCTTGGACTGTTTCTTTCGGTCCCTATCATCCCTGCCCTTACGCTTAGGCTTGGAAGACTCAAACTTGTTCAGAGGCTTGAACTCTATCAAGGCCTCAATAGTAGTCATGGCTTTAGCCAAGTCATGAACTGCCCTCTGTTGTAGCTCATGCTTCACCCACAGCTTCAACCCATCCAGGAAAGTAAATAAGGCAACCTTCTCACCTAGATCTGAGATCTATAATATCAGTTTAGAGAATTTCTAGACATACTCCCTAATGTCCCCTTACTGGCTCAGCTTACGTAACTTTGCCTGCGCCTCATCATCGACATACTCCGGGTAAAATTACTCTCTGAACTCTTTTTGGAACTCTATCTAGGTCCAATCTTGGCACTCCAACCCCTGACATCATCACACCTGCACCTCTACCACAATAAGGTTACATCAGTGAGATACATAGCAGCGTTGCTTAACTTTATCGCCTCGTCTTGTATGTCCATGGCCTAGAAGTATTGCTCCATACCCCATAGGTAGTTGTCTACTTCCTTGGCTGCCCTAGTCCCCTTGAACTCCTTAAGCTTGGGGACATCCAATCTGGACTTGGACACTCCAACAAACATGCCATTCCGAATGGCAGTCTTACAAGTAATGAGCTCACTGGCAAACTCCTCCATTCGCTGGCGCATGGCCTCCATACCATCGTGTAAGGTTAGCATTTCAGCCTTCAAGGCCTCATTCCTTTGGGTGATCACGTCCATGCCTTTGTTGAGAGTAGCTTACAGCTCACCTTGGATCTCCTCCCTCAAGGAGTCTAGCGATGCAATCTGAGCCTCAACCACCATCGGTGCATGCATGCCTCAATTAGCATGCGCAAAAGTTGGAATCGATGTGGGTACCTGCCTCAATCAGCATAGGCAGAAGATGGCCCTTGGTATGGACACATGCTTCGACCACCATCAGCACCTGCTCACCCTCGGTATGGGATATGCCTATTTGGAAAAAGTGTCCCTGTTTCAGACACTTTAAGGTCTACTGGTAGCATATATGTAAAATCTCTAATGCTCTTTAAGGGGTGGTGGTCTAGCATCTCTTCTCTTTTTCCCACGGGAGGAGTAGTTGTGCGTGATGGGCCTCCTATTGCTTACACCCAAGGCAATGTCCCTTGAATGAAATACAGGGTGTACATGCCTTCCAGCCATTTTGTTCGATGATTGGTTACTCCGAAGATTAGCAGGCACCCATGGCCTCGATCGGTTAGCTACATGCGAAAAGGAATAGCCGAGCTCGAGCCCTACATGCGACGGATGCTACCCTAGACCCCAGACCAAGTCTCTGAATCAAGCAACGGCTCCCTGGGTGGTGCAAGCAAAAGCTACGATTATGGGCTTGGCCTAGCCAAGTCTTTTGATATTTGACAGTCTCGCGGTCCCTTCTCATCGACCACAAAAATGCCTTAGCCTTGACGAGGCCGTGTACGCAGCCGATGCTACCCAAGA
Source organism: Durio zibethinus (assembly GCF_047325235.1). Taxonomy (NCBI): domain Eukaryota; kingdom Viridiplantae; phylum Streptophyta; class Magnoliopsida; order Malvales; family Malvaceae; genus Durio; species Durio zibethinus. The sequence goes on from NC_143162.1 coordinate 13,764,274, forward strand.
CCCTAGGAACAAGTCCTTGAATCGGCAACGTCCCCCTGGGGTGGTGTCAGCGGAGCTTGTGCGTGTGGTCTCGGCCAGGCCAAACATTAGTTGTATCGCGCCGTTGTTGCCTGTCGGATGGTAGGGGTAGACTCATGGCCCTTGCTTATGTTTTTCCCATGCCAAGTGGTTGTGGCATGGCCTCGCATGTCATTTCCTCCGCTCGCTCGTCGAGTAATCGATCAGATGGGTTGTGGACCAACGTGCATGGATGCTGCCACTTGTACGCAATGGGCATATGAGTGGTGCTATGGTTGTGCGTGTTGGTAGGCTCCGTGATCGATGCATCAAACTATCGACCTGTTATCCTCATCAATCTCTCCCCATGAGGTCGTCGTACCCCGGGGGTACGATCGGGATCCTGTGCTGCATACCCGAATCAATGGAAATCGGATGTCTCACCATTCTTCATCCATCTCATGTCCTGAGGGGCTACGGGTCAGACGTTAATCGTGGCTGGTGTCCCAAGCGTGCCACCCAATCCTCTGTGGCCGTATTGATGCACCGATGTTCAATTGTGCTCTTAGATGTGAAACGTTTAGCGGGCACGGAATCTCGACCCCCATTCGTTGGATGCTATGCATTTCATGTGCTCGACACGCACAATGCTTGAGCTTCGCGTTAGGCTCTCTCTGTCGCTAGGTCGATACGTTGAGGCCCATGTAGTGCCAAACCTCAACTTCTGGAAGGGATGCATTTATTAGATAAAAGGTTGACGCGAGCTATGCTCATTGCTCTGATGATTCGTGATAACTCGACGGATCGCACGGCCTTTGTGTCGATGACGCATCATTCAAAATTTTGACCTAACAACTTTCGATGGTAGGATAATGGCCTACTATGGTGGTGACGGGTGACGGAGAATTAAGGTTCAATTTCGAAGAGGGAGCCTGAGAAATGGCTACCACATCCAAAGAAGGCAGCAAGCGCACAAATTACCCAATCCTAACATAGGGAGGTTGTGACAATAAATAACAATACCGGGCTTTATGAGTCTAGTAATTAGAATGAGTACAATCTAAATCCCTTAACAAGGATCCATTGGAAGGCAAGTCTGATGCCAGCAGCCACAGTAATTCCAGCTTCAATAGCGTATATTTAAGCTGTTGCAGTTAAAAAACTCATAGTTAGAACTAGGGTTGGGTCGTCTGGTCTGCCTCATGGTGAGCACCGGTCTACTCGTCCCTACTGTCGGTGATGCGCTCCTAGATTTAATTGCCTGAGTCATTCTTCCGGCACTATTACTTTGAAGAAATTAGAGTGCTCAAAGCAGGCTTACGTTTGTATACATTAGCATGGGATAACATCATACGATTTTGGTCCTATTATGCTGGCCTTCGGATCGGAGTAATGATTAACAGAGACAGTCAAGGGCATTCATATTTCATAGTCAGAGGTGAAATTCTTAGATTTATGAAAGACGAACAACTACGAAAGCATTTGCCAAGGACGTTTTCATTAATCCAAAATGAAAGTAGAGGGCTCGAAGATGATCATATATCATCCTAGTCTCAACCATAAACGATGCTGACCAGGGATGGTGGATGTTACTTTTAGGACTCCGTCGGCACCTTATAAGAAATCAAAGTCTTTGGGTTTTGGGGGGAGTATGGTCGTAAGGTTGAAACTTAAAGCAATTGACGGAAGGGCACCACCAGGAGTGGAGCCTGCGGCTTAATTTGACTCAACACGGGGAAACTTACCAGGTCCAGACATAGTAAGGATTGATAGACTAAGAGCTCTTTCTTAATTCTATGGGTGGTGTGCATGGCCGTTCTTAGTTGGTAGAGTAATTTGTCTGGTTAATTTCGTTAACGAATAAGACTTCAGCCTGCTAATTAGCTATACGGAGGTGATCCTTTGTGGCCAGCTTCTTAAAGGGACTATGGTCGCTTAGGCCAAGGAAGTTTGAGGTAATAACAGGTCTGTGATGCCCTTAGATGTTCTGGGCCGCACGCACACTACACTGATGTATTCAACGAGTCTATAGCCTTGGCTGACAGGCTCGAGTAATCTTTGAAATTTCATCGTGATAGGGATAGATCATTGTAATTGTTGGTCTTAACGAGGAATTCCTAGTAAGCATGAGTCATCAGCTTGCATTGACTACATCCCTGCCCTTTATACACACCACCCGTCACTCTTACTGATTGAATGGTCTGGTAAAGAGTTTGGATCACGATGACATAGACGGTTCACCACCCGCAACATCATGAGAAGTCCACTGAACCTTATCATTTAGAGGAAGGAGAAATCATAATAAGGTTTCTGTAGGTGAACCTGCGGAAGGATCATTGTCGAAACCCTACTCGACGGACGACCCGCGGACGCGTTAACGAAACACCAAGGGGGCGAGGGTCCCCCCGTGCCCTGAGCCCCTTTCGACCCTGGACGGGTGCGACGGTCACTTCGTGCCCCCTATCGGGCGGGTGAAATGATCGGCGTTATCTCGCTCGCTATCGAACAACGAACCCCCAGCACGAATCGCGCCAAGGAACCGAAACGAAAATGGAGCACGCGCGTCGTCACCATCCCGTTCATGATGCGTGCATGGGCAACTCACGACTCCTTTTGCCATGAAAAAATGAAATGACTCTCGGTAGCGGATATCTCGACTCTCGCATCGATGAAGATTGTAGCAAAATATGATACTTGGTGTGAATTGCATAATCCCGTGAACCATCAAGTCTTTGAATGCAAGTTGCATCCAAGCCATTAGGCCGAGGGCACACCTGCCTGGGTGTCATTCACCGTCGCCCCCTCGAACCCCCTCCTATCGGGCTCCGGGGGAAGAGGCAGGTGGAAGATGCCTCCCATGATCCCGTCGATTGTGGTTGGCCCAAAAGTGAGTCCCCGGCAACGATAGTGCTATGACCGTCGGTGGTAGAGCTCTCGACATGCCTCATCCCCGGTAATGCACCCTCGTTGTCCACCCGGATCTCGTCGGACCCCCACATCGCTCGATCGATGCTCATGGCGTGACTCTAGGTCAGACGGGATCACCCGCTGAGTTTAAGCATATCGACAAGTGAAGGAAAAGAAACTTACCAAGATTCCCCTAGTAACGGCAAGTGAACCAGGAAAAGCCCAGCTTGGGAATCGGGTGCCCCCGATGATTGAATTGTAGTTTGGAGAAGCGTCCTCAGCGGTGGATCAGGCCCAAGTCCCCTGGAAAGGGGCACCGAAAA
>NC_143162.1:13772500-13775000 GCF_047325235.1 Durio zibethinus
ATAGGGGGTCAATATAAAGGCCAAGTACAAGCACCCATCGCACATCATGTGCGCACATCCCCCGGACCCTCAATCGTCAAAACCCCCAATGCTGCCGGTCAGGTTCTCTAGCGATACTTCGATGATGGGGCCTCAGGCAAAAAAAATACAGCACCAGTAGATGTTCTAGCCTAGCATGTGTACCGTGGCTCAAAATCAAACTTCGGCCAAGGCCTCAACCATCAACGGCACATGATGGCGTATGGTGATGGCACATGCATCGACCATCATCGGCACAGGTAGCCCTTCGATACGGGCACTTACCTCAATCGCCATCGACACAAGTTGGCCCTTGGAATAGGCACTTGCCTCAACCACCATCGACACATGCATACCTTGACGAGCATCAGCAGAAGATGACCCTTGGTACGGGCGGTTGCCTCGACCACCATCGGCACGTGTTGGGCCTTGGTGCGGGCACATGCCTCGACCACCATCATCACAAGCTGGCCATTGGTATGGGCACTTGCCTGGACCACCATCGACACGTGCCATGCCTCAATCAGCATCAACAAAAGATAGTCCTTGGTGCATGCGGTTGCCTCGAACACCATCGGTACATGCTGGGTCTTGGTACGGGCAGTTGCCTTGAGCACCATCAGCACAAGCTGACACTTTGTACGGGCACTTGCCTTGACCACCATCGCTAGAAGATGGCCCCTGGTGTGGCTGTTGCATCGAACACCATCGACACATGCTGAGCCTTGGTGCGGGCACATGCTGGGCCTTGGTGCGGACACATGTCTTGACCAACATCGGCACAAGCCGGCCCTTAGTGCGGGCACTTACCTCAATCATCATTGGCACATGCCATGCCTCGATCAGCATCAACAGAAGATGGGCCCTGGTGTGGGCGATTACCTCGAACACTATCGGTATGTACTAGGCCTTGGTACGGGCAGATGCCTCGACCACCATCGATGCATTAATGCCTTAATCAGCATGCGCACAAGCTGGAATCGATGTGGGTACCTGCCTCAATCAACATAGGCAGAAGATGGCCCTTGGCATGGGTAGTCACATCGAACACCATCGACACACGTTGGCCTATGGTATGGGCACATGCCTCGACCACCATCGGCACCTTCTCACCCTCAGTACGGGATATGCCTGCTTGGAAAAAGTGTCCCCATTTCGGACACTTTAAGGTCTACTGGTAGCATATCTGCAAAATCTCTAATGCTCTTTATGGGTGGTGGTTCGGCACCCCCTCTCCCCTCCTTCCACGGGGGAGTAGTTGTGAATGATAGGCCTCCCATTGCGTACACCCAGGGCAACGTCACTCGAGTGAAATACAAGGCGTACATGCCTTTTGACCATTTTATCGGATGATTGGTTACTCTGGTGACCGACAGGTGCCCATGGCCTCAACCGGTTGGTTGGGTCGTCCGGTCTGCCTCACGGTGAGCATCGGTCTACTCGTTGCTACTACCGGTGATATGCTTCTGGACTATTACCCGGGTCATTCCTCTGGCACTATTACTTTGAAGAAATTAGAGTGCTCAAAGCAGGCCTACGCTTGTATACATTAGCATGGGATAACATCATAAGATTTTGGTCATATTGTGTTAGCCTTCGGATCGTAGTAATGATTAACAGAGATGGTCGGAGGCATTTGTATTTCATAGTCAGAGGTGAAATTCTTGGATTTATGAAAGATGAACAACTGTGAAAGCATTTGCCAAGGATGTTTTCATTAATCAAGAATGAAAGTTAGGGGCTCAAAGACGATCAGATACCGTCCTAGTCTCAACCATAAACGATGTCGACTAGGGATTGGTGGATGTTACTTTTAGGACTCCGTCGACACCTTATGAGAAATCAAAGTCTTTGGGTTCTTGGGGGAGTATGGTCACAACATTGAAACTTAAAGGAATTGATGGAAGGGCACCACCAGGAGTGGAGCCTATGATTTAATTTGACTCAACATGAGGAAACTTACTAGGTCCAGACATAGTAAAGATCGACAAACTGAGAGCTCTTTCTCGATTCTATGGGTGGTGGTGCATGGCCGTTCTTAGTTGGTGGAGTGATTTGTCTGGTTAATTCCATTAACGAACGAGACCTCAGCTTCTTAACTAGCTATGCAAAGGTGATCCTTCGTGGCTAGCTTCTTATAGGGACTATGGCTGCTTAGGCCAAGGAAGTTTGAGGCAATAACAGGTCTATGATGCCCTTAGATGTTTTGGGCCGCACGCGCGCTACACTGATGTATTCAACGAGTCTATAGCCTTGGCTGATAGGCCTGGGTAATCTTTGAAATTTCATCGTGATGGAGATAGATCATTGCAATTATTGGTCTTCAATGAGGAATTCCTAGTAAGCATGAGTCATTAGCTCGTGTTGACTACGTCCCTGCCTTTTGTACACATCGCCCGTCTCTCCTACCGATTGAATGGTCTCTTGAAGTGTTTGGATCGCGGTGAGGTGGACGGTTCACCGCCCCCGACATCGCGAGAAG
>NC_143162.1:13780000-13835000 GCF_047325235.1 Durio zibethinus
GCCTCGACCACCACGAGACATGTTGGCCTTTGGTCTTGGCACATGCTTCGACCACCATCAACGCATGCTCGACCTTGGTGTGGGTAGTTCCTTCGAATAGCATCGGCCCATGCTGGGTTATGCACCTAGCAGCTGCACCTGGGCCCGAGTCATGCACCCTGCACACCATGATTGGGTAGTAGGTGGGTTCAGGGATATCTTCATGTTTTTATAGTGCCAAAGACATTTTCGTGGTCCATGAATTCATATGAGCACTCCCCAACGCCGGTGCACCACGTGCGGGTGTCCTTAGCTCGGGTCGAGCACAAATGATCGCCACGATCGAGTGGTAGGTGGGTTCAGGAACATCTTCATATTTTTGCAATGCCAATGCCATTTTTATGACCTATGAATTCATATAAGCACTCTCCTCTACACACCACGCACAGGTGTCTTGAGCCCGGGCTGAGCACATGCTCACCACGATCGGGTGGTAGGTGGGTTTAGGCACATCTTCATATTTCTGCCATGCCAATGCCATTTTTATGGCTTGTAAATTCATACAATGGTCCCCTAAGCCATCATGTGAAGTTTCATGGCAAGATGACTCCCTTTCTGTTTTTCATAATTTTTAAAATTTTTTATGGTTAGAGATTTTTTTAAATTTTTTTAGAAAGAGTTTTGACCCTAAATTTGGTAATCTGATCCTTGTATTTTTTTTGCCATGCACAAAAAAATTCAGCTAAAAACTTGAAGTGTAGAAGATTTTGTGGCCATTTGAAAAAAGTGTCCCCATTTCAGACACTTGAATGGTTACTGGCAGCAAACCCGTAAAATCTCATATGCTCCTTAGGGGGTGTAAGTTGTCGAGGTTTGTTGAGGTATAGGGGGTCAATATAAGGGCCAAGTACAAGCACCCATAGCACATCATATGCGCACACCTCCCCGAACCCTCAATCGTTGGAACCCCCAATGCTGCTGATCAGGTTCTTCGATCATGCTTCGACGATGGGGCCTCGGGCAAAAAAAATGCTGCACCAGCACATGCTCAAGCCTAGCATGTGCGCTGTGGCTCAAAATCAAACTTCAGCCAAGGCCTCGAGCATCAACGGCACATGATGGCGCATGGTGATGGCACATGCATCGACTATCATTGGTACAAGCAACCCTTTGGTACGGGCACCTACCTCGACCGCCATCGACACAAGCTGGCCCTTGGAATAGGCACTTGCCTTGTCCACCATCGACACATGCATGCCTCGATGAGCATCAGCAGAAGATGGCCCTTGGTGCAGGCAATTGCCTCAAGCACCATCGACACGTGTTGAGCCTTGGTACGGGCACATGCCTCGACCACCATTATCACAAGCTGGCCATTGATACGAGCACTTGCTTGGACCACCATCGGCACGTGCCATGCCTTGGTCAGCATTGATAGAAGATGGTCCCTGGTGCATGCGGTTACCTTGAACACCATCGACACATGCTGGGCCTCGGTACAGGCGGTTGCCTCGAGCACCATCGGCATAAGCCAGCCCTTAGTGCGGGTGTTACAGGCTCTGACCTTAGACTCAGAATCCATGTGGCCTTAGGCTTGAAATCTCCTTATTTATGCCTAAGTCAGCCTAAAACACAAGCGTGTGGGCACTAGAACAATGGGAAGGGCTGATTACGTAAGTTAAAGAGAAACAGGATAATAAGGCAGAATGCTGGAATATGCTATGTATTCACTGAAACAGAAGTGTTTAATGGTGTGCAAATGAGGGTGGAGTAGCCCTCTATTTATAGTTGAGGCTCCAGCTACACTTAATGGCAATATCCCTAGAATAAAGGCTAAAATCAAAGGATTATACAAATTACAATCGATCAAGATTCTAACTCCTAATTTCTAGGGTCAACCAAATCTACCAGGAAGATCCTACTAATCCTACAAGCTTCCAGAATGTTCACTTGCGAATCTAGCTCCTTGAGCCCTTTTGGATGTGGTGCGGGTAGCCTGCATGCCAGGCCTTGGTCTCACGGGTTGGCCTGCAAGCTGGGCGGGCGTTCTAACCTCGTCTCCTAGGCCTTGAATGTGAATACCTACCAACGCACTTAGTGTGCAGGCCTCAACCTCTGGCTTGCATGCTGGTGCACCTGATGTGCCTGGCGTGCCTACCCAGGGCATGACATTCTCCCCCACCTGATTGCGCAATGCCCTCGTTGCATTCTCTTCATGGTACTACCTGATCTGGTCCCTGAACTGCCATAAGTCCTCCGTTGGTTCCCAGCTCGCCTCACTGTCTGGAAGTCCCTTCCAGTGTACCAAGTACTCTTGTCTTGGTTGGTAGTTCTTTCATCTCACCTTTCGATCATCTATGATGTTGTGGTCCTCCTTTTCATATGAGGCCCTTGCTCTCAATGGTGCACGCTTTGACTTTGCTCATCCTGGATCTCCCTCATCCTCATGGAACGGCTTGAGCATGCTTACATGGAACACTAGGTGTACCCTCGGCTTGGGTGGTATATCCAACTTGTAGGCAACCTTGCCTACCCTTTTGACTATTCGGAAAGGTCCTTCATACCTTCGGACTAGGCCTTTGTGTAGCCCCCTGTGGCGCACAATGGGATGTAGCTTCACTAACACCAAGTCTTCAACCTAGAACTACACGTCTGGCCTATTCTGGTCTGCCCACTTCTTCGACCTTTTTGTCGCCTTGTGTAGACAGACTCTGGCCAAGTCAGTTTGCTCCTGCCATGCCTTAGTAAACTTGTATGCTACTGGATTCGGCCCTGTATAACCTGCAGCAATCGAATCGGGTCTTAGTTGTTGTTACCCTATCACAACCTCGAATGGGCTTTGGTTCGTTGCCTCGCTCCTTTGCAAGTTGTAGGAAAACTGCGCAACATCTAATAGCTTTGGCCAGTCTTGTTGTATGGCATTCACATAGTGCCTAAGGTAGACCTCCAATAGTCCATTCACACGTTCTGTCTGCCCATCGGTCTGCGGATCCATGTTAGTGGAAAAGTTCAAGTCTGACCCCAACAGCTTGAACAACTCAGTCCAGAACCTGCTCGTGAAATGCCCGTCCCGATCACTAACAATGGTCTTCGACACTCCCTAGTACTTAACCATGTTCTTCAGGAACAATCTAGCTGCCTCTTTGGTTGGGCACTCCTTTTTTGCTGGAATGAAGATTCCATACTTGGAAAACCTATCCATCACTGCCATGATGCTTCCAAACCCCTCTGCTTTGGGTACACTGACTATAAAGTCCAGAGAAACACTCTTCCATGGTCACTCTGGCACTGGCAATGGCTCTAATAGATCACCTGGTTTCTTGAGCTCCACCTTATCCTATTGGCACACAAGACAAGTCTTTACATAGGCCTCCCATTGTCCCTTATGTGCGGCCAATAGTACCGGTCCTCGATCAACACCAAGGTGCGGCTCACTCCTGGGTGTCCAGCCCACCTTGAATCATGCCATTCTTGCAAAACTTCCTTATAGAGCTTCTCGTGCTATGGCATAAACAGTCTACTGCCCCTGGTGTAAAACAAACCATCTTGCATTTAAAATCACCTAGTCTTACCTTGCTGGGTGTACTCCATAAGAGCCTTGGCTATAGGATCATGTGCAAGTCCCTCTTTGATGCACGGCACCAGTGACCCATCTGGTTGGCTAATGGCAGCAAGGTTAGCCTTCCCACTCAGGGCGTCTACCACTAAGTTCGTCCGTCCTAGCTTATACTCCATCTGAAAGTCAAATTTCATAAAAAAATCTTGCCTTCTCACCTGCTTGAGGGATAGCTTTTTTTACGTCTGGAAGTAGCTAGTCACCACATTATCCATCCTAACCATGAACCTCAACCCTAATAGGTAATGGCACCAAGTGCGTAAGCAGTGCATTACTGCAGTCATCTCTTTCTCTTGGACCATGTACTTACACTCAGTCTCGTTCAGTTTCTTACTCTCGAACGTGATTGGATGTCCCTCCTGCATCAGCATGCCCCCTATGGCAAAGTCTGATGCATCTGTATGCACCTCATACGACTTGGCATGGTTTGGCAAGGCCAAGACTGGCTTTTCGGTCACAGCCTGTTTCAACCTGTCAAAGGCTTCCTAGCACCCTGCGTTCCACTCCCATGCTCTCCTTTTCTTGAACAAGTCAATCAATGGCATGGCTATTGCTGAGTGACCTTTGATGAAGTGCCTATAGTAGTTAACCAACCCAAGGAATGATCTCAACTCAGTGACCTTGGCTGGCAGTTGCCACTCCAGGATAGCGTTCACTTTGCCTTCATCCATGCGTATCCTACCACCTCCCATTATGTGGCCTAGGAATGGGATCTCCTGTTGGGCGAATGAGCACTTCTCACTCTTGACAAATAGCTTGTGCACCCGTAACACCTCGAACACCTATCTCAAGTGGTCTACATGCTCTCCTAAAGTTTGGTTGTAGATCACAATGTCATCCAAATAAACCACAACAAATTGATCAAAGAACGATTGAAGTACCTTGGTCATAAGGTTGCAGAATGTTGCTGGGGCATTTGTGAGTCTGAAAGGCATCACCAAGAACTCATATGAACCATACCATGTGACACATGTTGTCTTGGGCTTATCTCCCTCTATGATCCTGACTTGGTAGTAGCCTGACCTCAAATCTAGCTTGGTGAACCACCTTGCACTCCCAAGTTGGTCGAACAAGTCCGTAATGAGTGGGATGGGGTACTTGTTCTTAACGGTCAGCTTGTTCAGAGCCCGATAGTCTATGCATAGCCATAACGACCCACTATGCTTGTACTGGAATAAAACCATTGCACCATATGGTGCCTTCGATGGCCTGATGAAGCTAGCATCAACTAACTCTTTGAGCTACTTCCTCAACTCCTCCAACTCTGGTAGGGACATTCGGTAAGGGGCTCTAGCTAGTGGCTTGGCCTCAGACACTAGCTCGATCTTATGGTCCACCTCTCTCTTAGGTGGTAGCTGGCTAGGCAGCTTTACAAGCATCACATCACTAAAGGTCTTCAGCACCTTTAGTACCTTCAAGGGTGACTCAGTCTCCTTCTCTCTTGGTTTTCCATACTTCAGGGCTGCCAAGAAGGTGTCTTCTTGTCTGCTTACTGCCTTGGCAAATTGGATGGCTGACACCACCGCGACCGAACTCCAGACTCTCTCTTTAATGGCACAAGGCATTGGCACTGTCAATCTAGGATGCAAACACAATCGGTAAAAGGCACAAGGAGGGCGTTAATCCGAACAAGGAAATCCAACCTAATCATAAACTCATAGTCGTCAAGGGGTATTACCTCTATGGTCTCTTTGCCTTTCCAGTCTCCAAGCTGCAACTCCATTCCCTGCGCTACTCCAATGGCTGGAACCTCCTTGGAGTTCACCATTTTAATGGTACTAGTCCCTTTTTGCACCTTCAGTCCGAGCTTCCGAGCTTCATCACCTGAAATAAAAAGGTGTGAGGCACCTGTGTCCACCAATGCGCTCACCTTCTGACCCGCAACTATCAGATCCATAAACATTAAGCCCTTTGGCTTGTGGCTTCCCTTACTCTTGATAGCATTGAGCACCAACGACCCAAGCTTTGTTGCCTTTATCTTTGGCTCCTCGTCAGACTCCTTGTCTACAGTAGCCAGCTTGCCCTTTTACAAGTAATTACGTGCTATGTGGCTCCCTCCACATAGGTAGCATGCTAGTGGCTCTTAGTCCCCCTTTGCTTTCCACTTGCCTACTGGTGGTTTCCTCTTGTCATCCTTGGTTGAATGATCTCGAACTCCATCCTTGGACTCTCGATCACGGTCCTTCCCCTTGGACTTTTTTTTTTATTCCTATCATCCCTGCCCTTACCCTTGGGCTTGGAAGACTCGAACTTGTTCAGAGGCTTAAACTCTATCAAGGCCTCAGCAGTAGTCATGGCTTTAGCCAAGTCACGAACTCCCCTCTGTTGTAGTATATGCTTCACCCATGGCTTTAGCCCATCCATGAAAGCATGAAAGCAAATAAGGCATTCTTCTCGCCTAGATTCGAGATCTGTAGCTTCAATTCAGAGAATTTCTGAACATACTCCCTTATGTCCCTTTGTTGGCTTAGCCTGTGTAACTTCACTCGTGCCTCATCATCGGCATACTCCGGGTAAAATTACTCTCTGAACACTTTTTGGAACTTTGCCCAGGTTCCAATCTTGGTGCTCCCACACCTAACATCATCACACCTGCGCCTCCACCATAATAAGGCTACATCAGTGAGATATATAACAACGGTGCTTACCTTTATCACCTCGTCTTGCATGCCCATGGCCTGGAAGTACCGCTCTATACCCCATAGGTAGTTGTCTACTTCCTTGGTCACCCTAGTCCCCTTGAACTCCTTAGGCTTGGGCACATCCAATCTGGACTTAGACATTCTAGCAAACATGCCATTCCCAATGACAGTCTTGCAAGTAACGAGCTCACTGGCAAGCTCCTCCATCCGTCGCCCATGGCCTCCATGCCATGGTGCATGGTCTCCATGCCATCGTGCAAGGTCAGCACTTCAGCCTTCAAGGCCTCATTCTTTTAGGTGATCACGTCCATGCCTTTGTTGAGAGAAGCTTGCAGCTCACCTTGGATCTCCTCCCCTATAGAGTCTAGCCATGCAATGTGAGTCTCCATTTCCTCAAGCTTCTCTCCTATGTCACCCATGGTCACCTCCACCTTGGCCAGCCTACCGTCCATGGTAGACCATATATCTTTTGAACTGGCTTTCCTACCTCTTTCATGCCCCTGCTCCTGGGTCTTTGGTTTTGGTTAGCAACGTCACTTTGGGATGCCATCTCCTCAATCACGATCTAACCTGCACAACATAAACACATAAAATCGAACTTGCTCTGATACCAACTATCATGGGCTCCAACCTTAGACTCAGAATCCGTGTGGCCTTAGGCTTGGAATCTCCACCTTTATGCCTAAGTCAGCCTAAAACACAAGCGTGCAGGCACTAGAACAATGGGAAGGGCTGATTATGGAAGTTAAAGAGAAACAAGATAACAAGGTAGAATGCTAGAATATGCTGTGTATTCACTAAAACAGAAGTGTTTAATGGTGTACAAATAAGGGTGGAGCAGCCCTCTATTTATAGTTGAGGCTCCAGCTACACTTAATGGCAATATCCCTAGAATAAAGGCTAAAGTCAAGAGATTATACAAATTACAATCAATCAGGATTCTAACTCTTGATTTCTAGGGTCAACCAAATCTGCCAGGAGGCTCTTACTGATCCTACAAACTTCTAGAATGTTCACTTACGAATCTAGCTCCTTGAGCCTTTCTGGATGTGGTACGGGTAGCCTGCATGCCAGGCCTTGGTCTCACAGGCTGGCTTGCAAGCTGGATGGGCGTTCTGACCTCGTCTCTTAGGCCTTGTACGCCAATACCCACCAGTGCGCCCAATGTGCGGGCCTCAACCTCTAGCTCACATACTGGTGCACCTAATGTGCTTGGCACGCCTGCCTAAGGCATGGCATTCTCCCCCACCTGATTGTGTAATGCCCTCGTTGCATCCTTTGCATGGTATCACCTGATCTGGTCTCCAAACTACCATAAGTCCTCTACTGGTTCCCAGCTTACCTCTCTGTCTAAAAGTCCCTTCTAGTGCACCAAGTGCTCTTCTCTTGGTTGGTAGTTCTTTCGTCTCACCTTTCGATTAGCTATGATGCTGTGGACCTCCTTCTCATATGAGGCCCTTGCTCCCAATGGCGTATGTTTTGACTCTGCCCATCCTGGATCTCCCTCATCCTCATGGAACGGCTTGAGCATGCTTACATGGAACACCGGGTGTAGCCTCAGCTTGGGTGGCATATCTAGCTTGTAAGCAACCTTGCCTACCCTTTTGACTATTCGGAAAGGTCCCTCATACCTTCAGACTAGGCCTTTGTGCAGCCCCTTATGTCGCACAATAGGATGTAGCTTCACCAACACTAAGTCTCCAACCTGGAACTACACGTCCCGCTTATTCTGGTTTGCCCACTTCTTCAACCTCTTTGTCGCCTTGTGTAGATAGACTCTGGCCAAGTTAGTTTGCTCCTGCAATGCCTTGGCAAACTTATATGCTACTGAATTTGGCCCTGTATAACCTATAGCAATCGAACCGGGTGTTAGTGGTTGTTGCCCTATCATAACCTCAAATGGGCTCTGGTTTGTTGCCTCACTCCTTTGCAAGTTGTAGGAAAACTGTGCAACATCTAGTAGCTTTGGCCAGTCCTGTTGTGTGGCACTCACATAGTGCCTGAGGTAGACCTCCAATAGTCCATTCACACATTTTGTTTGCGTATCGGTCTGTGAATGCGTGCTAGTGGAAAAGTTCAAGTTTGACCCCATGCTTGAACAATTCAGTCCAGAACCTGCCCGTGAAACGCTTGTCCCAATCACTAGTAGTGGTCCTTGACACTCCCCAGTAGTTAACCATGTTTTTCAAGAACAATCGAGCTACCTCCTCGACTGGGCACTCCTTGGTTGCCGGAATGAAGATTCCATACTTGGAAAACCTGTCCACCACTACCATGATGCTTTTAAACCCCTCTGATTTGGGTAGACTGACTATAAAGTCTAGAGAAACACTCTCCCATGGTCACTCTGGCACTGGCAATGGCTTCAAGAGACCTTCTGGTTTCTTGATCTCCACCTTGTCCTATTGGCACACAAGACAAGTCTTCACATAAGCCTCCACATTGTCCCTCTTGTATAGCCAGTAGTACCAGTCCTCGATCAACGCTAAGGTATGACTCACTCCTGAGTGTCCAGCCCACCTTGAATCATGGCATTCTTGCAAAACTTCTTTGCAGAGCTTTCCGTATTACGACACAAACAGTCTACTTCTTTCGAGATTTGAAGCTAGAAGTGTCAAAAAAGTTACCACAGGGATTACTGGCTTGTGGCAGCCAAGCGTTCATAGCGACGTTGCTTTTTGATCCTTCGATGTCGGCTCTTCCTATCATTGTCAAGCAGAATTCACTAAGTGTTGGATTGTTCACCCACCAATAGGGAACGTGAGCTACGTTTAGACCGTTGTGAGACAGGTTAGTTTTACCCTACTGATGGCGGCATTGTGATAGTAATTCAACCTAGTACGAGAGGAACCATTGATTCACACAATTGGTCATGCACTTGGTTGAAAAGCCAGTGGTACAAACCTACCATGCATTAGATTATGATTGAATGGCTTTAAGTCAGAATTTGGGCTAGAAGTGATGCATGTGCCCCTCGCCTGATTGTCGACCCGCAGTAAGGGCCCATGGCCCCCAAGGGCACGTGTCGTAGGTGCAGCCCTTACAACGGACGAGCCATGCAAGCCTCTTTGGAACTCAATTCCCATTGAGCGATCAATAGAATCCTTTCCAGATGACTTCAATATGCGACGGGGTATTGTAAGTGGCAGAGTGGCCTTGCTTCCACGATCCATTAAGATTCAGTCCTTTGTCACTTCGATTCATCCCTCCCCCTCCCCTTCCTTCACTGACCTTCCTTCTTTTTACGTTGCCCCCTTCTGGGGTTAGACATGACCTGGGGCCTTCTGTCCCTCAATTCCAACCAAGAATGAACTCTGTATGTCTAAGTCAACCTACGAAATGAGCATACGAGCACTAAGTCGGCCAGAGAGGTAAAAGACGCAAGCTGAGGATCGATCGAGTCCCCATCCGCGTGCTGTCGATCTTGTTACGGTTCCTGCTGCCACAACCCTCAGTTCGATCGGAGCTTAGATTAGGAATGAACTTCGTATGCCTAAGTCAACCTACGAAACAAGCGTGCGAGCACTAAGCAGGCCAGAGAGGCAGAATACACAAGCTGAGGATCAGTCGGGTCCCCCTCTGTGTGTTGCAGATCCTATAGGCTTTCTATACGTTTTTGGTTTGGCCCCACTCCCTAGGATGACCTGGATGTGGTTCGGGCATGTTGTGGGCCTGGTTCTGGTGCCATGGATAGGTCGAACGTCCAAGCGGGCAGTCTGGACAGCAATAGCAATGACTATTGCTGGAACCCCTACCTCTGTGTATGGTGCTCAAGCCTTGGCCACTAGGGCGTGGGCCTGAACACCTGGTGCGCATGCCCAAGGCATGACACTGGCACTTGGTGCGGGCTACTACCTCAGACACCCCTGGTCTACCTACATGCCTGCACCTCGATCATTAGTGCTCGCACGTCGGTCTGACTGCACACCGCTCACCAACACCCGTACCTGGGCCTGGCTCAATACTACTGAACCTACCACTACGTTGGAGCCCCTGGAGTCTTGATCACTGCTCGTACCACTATCTTGATCTAGTTCCCTGTGACCTACACCTCGATAGGCCTCAAAGCCTAGTCCCCTCCGACTATCAGAACCTATCCCACTACAACCCTTGGGCCAGTCTCGGCTTGCTTGCTGATTGTGACACATCCACATGCCTCGACCACCATTGAGACATGTTGGCCCTTGGTCTTGGCACATGCTTCAACCGCCATCGGCACATGCTGAACCTTGGTGTGGCAGTTCCCTCGAACAGCATCGACCCCTGTTGGGTTACGCACCAAGCGGCTGCACCTGGGCCTGGGCCGTGCACCCTGCACACCACGATCGGGTAGTAGGTGGGTTTAGGGATATCTTCATGTTTCTATAGTGCCAAAGCCATTTTTGTGGTCCATGAATTCATATGAGCGCTCCCCAATGCCCGCGCACCACGCGCGGGTGTCCTTAGCCCAGGCTGAGCACAAATGATCGCCACGACCGGGTGGTAGGTGGGTTTAGAAACATCTTCATGTTTCTGCCATGCCAATGCCATTTTTATGCCCTGTGAATTCATATGAGCACTCCCTAGTGCCCGCACACCACGCGTGGGTGTCCTGAGCCCGGGCCGAGCACATGCACGCCACGATCGGGTGGTAGGTGGGTTTAGGCACATCGTCATATTTCTACCATGCCAATGCCATTTTTATGGCTTGTAAATTCATACAATGGTCCCTTAAGCCTTCATGTGAAGTTTCATGGCAAGATGACTTGTTTTTATTTTTCATGATTTTTTAAACTTTTTATGGTTTGAGATTTTTCAAAATTTTTTAGGAGTTTTGGCGCCAAATTTGGTATATCTGATCCTTGTATTTTTTTTGCCATGCATAAAACAATTCAGCTAAAAACTCAAAGTGTAGAAGATTTTGTGGCCATTTGAAAAAAGTGTCCCCATTTCAAACACTTGAATGGTTACTGGCAGCAAACCTGTAAAATCTCATATGCTTCTTAAGGGGGTGTGAGTTGTCGAGGTTTGTTGAAGGATAGGGGGCCAATATAAGGGCCAAGTACAAGCACCCATCGTACATCATGTGCGCACACCCCCCCAAACCCTCAATCGTCGGAACCCCCAATGTCGTCGATCAAGTTCTCTGGCGATGCTCCGACGATGGTACCTCGAGCAAAAAAAATGCTATACCAGCACATACCCGAGTCTAGCATGTGCACCTTGGCTCAAAATCAAACTTCGGCCAAGGCCTCAACCATTAACGGCACATGATGCCGCATGGTGATGGCACATGCATCGACCGTCATCGATACAGGCAACCCTTTGGTACGGGCACTTGCCTCAACCGCCATCAGCATAAGCTGGCCCTTGGAATAGGAACTTGCCTTGACCACCATTGACACATGCATGCTTCGATAAGCATCGGTAGAAGATGGCCCTTGGTGCGATCGGTCACCTCGAGCACCATCGGCACGTGTTGGGCCTTGGTGTGGGCACATGCCTCGACCACCATTATCACAAGCTCGCCATTGGTACGGGTGCTTACTTGGACCACCATCGACATGTGCCATGCCTTGATCAGCATCGACAGAAGATGGTCTCTGGTGCATACGGTTACCTCGAGCACCATAGGCACAAGCCTGCCCTTAGTGCAGGCACTTGCCTCGACTACCATCGATAGAAGATGGCCTCTGGTGCAGGCGGTTGCATCGAACACCATTGGCACATGCTGGGCCTTGGTGCAGACGGTTACATTGAACACCATCACACATGCTTGGCTTTCGCACGGGCACATGCCTCGACCACCATCGACACAAGCTGGCCCTTGGTGTGGGCACTTGCCTCTATCACCATCAGCACGTGCCATGCCTTGATCAGTATAGGCATGAGATAGGCCCTGGTGTGAGTGGTTGCCTCGAACACCATCAGCATGTGCTAGGCCTTGGTACGGGCAGATGCCTCAACCACCATCGATGCATGCATGCCTCAATCAGCATGCGCACAAGCTACAATCAATGCAGGTACCTACCTCGATTAGCATAGGTAGAAGATGGCCCTTGGTGTGAGCAGTCGCATCGAACACCATCGACACGTGCTGGCCCTTGGTGCGGGCACATGCCTTGACCACCATCGGCACCTGCTACCCTCGGTGCGAGATATGCCTATTTGGAAAAAGTGTCAAACACTTTAAGGTCTATTGGTAGCGTATCTATAAAATCTCTAATGCTCTTTAGGGGGTGGTGGTCCGGTACCCCCTCTCCCCCCTTCACGGGGGGAGTAGGTGTGCGTGATGGGCCTCTCATTGTGTACACCTAGGGTAACGTCCTTCAAGTGAAATACAGGGTGTAAATACCTTTCGACCATTTTATTCGATGATTGGTTGCTTCGATGATCGACAGGCGCCCATGGCCTCGACCTGTTGGCATACATGTGAAAAAAGAGAGACAAGCTCGATCCCGTGCACGTGGTGGATGCTACCCTAGACCACAGACCAAGTCCTTGAATCGGGCATTGGCTCCCTGGGGTGGTACGAGCAGAAGCTGCGATTGCGAGCTTGGCCCGGCCAAGTCTTTTAGTATTTGACGGTCTCGAGGTCCCTTCTCATCGACCATAAAAATGCCTTGGCCTTGACGAGGCCGTGCACACAGTCGATGCTACCCAAGACCCTAGGAACAAGTCCCTAAATCGAGCAACGTCCCCCTGGGGTGGTGTCAGCGGAGCTCACGCGTGCGGTCATGGCCAGGCCAAGCATTGGTGGTATCACGCCGTTGTTGCCTGTTGGATGGCAAGGGCAGGCTCATGGCCCTTGTTTATGTTTTTCCCATGCCAAGCGGTTGTGGCGTGGCCTCGCACATCATTTCTTTCGCTCACTCATCGAGTAATCGATTGGGTGGGTTGTGGATTGATGCGCATGGATGCTACCACTTGTATGTAATTGGCATATGAGTGGTGCTATGGTTGTGCATGTTGGCAGGCTTCGTGCTCGGTGCATCGAACTGTCAACCCATCATCCTCTTCAATCTCTCCCCATGCGGTCATCATACGCTGAGGGTACGATCGGGATCCTATGCTGTATACCTGAATTGATGGAAATCGGATGTCTCACCATCCCTCATCCGTCTCATGTCCTGAGGGGCTATGGGTCAGACGTCAATCTTGGCCGGTGTTCGCATTGGTGCACCGGTGTTCGATCGTGCTCTTGGATGCAGAATGTTTAGCGGGCGTGGGCTCTTGACCCCTGTTCATCCGATCCTATGCATTTCATGTGCTTAACGCGCATGATGCTTGCGCTCCGCATTGGGCTCTCTTCGTCGTTTGGTTGATGCGTCGAGGCCCACGCGGTGTCAACGTCCCAAAAGAATGTTACCTAGATGATCCTGCCAGTAGTCATATGCTTGTCTCAAAGATTAAGCCATGCATGTGTAAGTATGAACTAATTTAGACTGTGAAAATGCGAATGGCTCATTAAATCAGTTATAGTTTGTTTGATGGTATCTACTACTCGGATAACCATAGTAATTTTAGAGCTAATGCATGCAACAAACCCTGACTTTTGGAAGGGATGCATTTATTAGATAAAAGGTCGACGCGGGCTACGCTCGTTGCTCTGATGATTCATGATAACTCGATGGATCACACGGCTTTTGTGCTGGTGACGCATCATTCAAATTTTTTCCCTATCAACTTTCGATGGTAGGATAGTGGCCTACTATGGTGGTGATGGGTGACGGAGAATTAGGGTTCGATTCCTAAGAGGGAGCTTGAGAAATGGCTACCACATCTAAGGAAGGCAGCAGGCGCGTAAATTACCCAATTCTGACATAGAGAGGTAGTGACAATAAATAACAATATCGGGTTCTATGAGTCTGGTAATTGGATTGAGTACAATCTAAATCCCTTAATGAGGATCCATTAGAGGGCAAGTCTGGTGCCAGCAGCCACGGTAATTCTAGCTCTAATAGCGTATATTTAAGTTATCTGGTCTATCTCACGGTGAGCACCGATCTACTCATCCCTACTGTCGGTGATGTGCTCTTGGACTTAATTGCTCGGGTCTTTCCTTCGACGCTATTACTTTGAAGAAATTAGAGTGCTCAAAGCAGGCGTACGCTTGTATATATTAGCATGGGATAACATCATAGGATTTTTGTCCTATTGTGTTGGCCTTCAGATCAGAGTAATGATTAACAGAGACAGTCAGGGCCATTCGTATTTCATAGTCAGAGGTGAAATTCTTAGATTTATGAAAGACGAACAATTGTGAAAGCATTTGCCAAGGATGTTTTCATTAATCAAGAATGAAAGTTAGGGGCTCGAAGACGATCAGATACCGTCCTAGTCTCAACCATAAATAATGCCGACCAAGGATCCGCGAATGTTACTTTTTGGACTCCGTCGGTACCTTATGAGAAATCAAAGTCTTTAGGTTCCGGGGGGAGTATGGTCGCAAGGCTGAAACTTAAAGGAATTGACAGAAGGGCACCACCAGGAGTGGAGCCTACGGCTTAATTTGACTCAACACAGAGAAACTTACTAGGTCTAGACATAGTAAGGATTGACAGACTGAGAGCTCTTTCTTGATTCTATGGGTGGTGGTGCATGGCCGTTCTTAATTGGTGGAGCAATTTGTCTGGTTAATGTCGTTAATGAATGAGACCTCAGCCTGCTAACTAGCTATACGGAGGTGATCCTTCGTGGCTAGCTTCTTAGAGGGACTATGGCCGCTTAGGCCAAGGAAGTTTGAGGCAATGACAGGTCTGTGACGCCCTTAGATGTTCTGGGTCGCACGCACACTACAATGATGTATTCAACGAGTCTATAGCCTTGGTGGACAGGCCTAGGTAATCTTTAAAATTTCATCATGATGGGGATAGATCATTGCAATTGTTGGTCTTTAACGAGGAATTCCTAGTAAGTATGAGTCATCAGCTCCCGTTGACTACGTCTTTACCCTTCGTACACATCGCCCATCGCTCCTACCAATTGAATGGTCCAGTGAAGTGTTCGGATCACAGTAACGTGGATGGTTCACCACCTGCAATGTCGTAAGAAGTCCATTGAACCTTATCATTTAGAGGAAGGAGAAGTCGTAACAAGGTTTTTCGTAGATGAACCTGTGGAAGGATCATTATCGAAACCCCGCTCGACGGATGACCCATGGATGCGTTAATGAAAATCGAAGGGGTGAGGGTCCCCCCGTGCCCCAAGCCCTTCTGACCCTGGGTGAGTGCAACGGTCGCTTCGTGCCCCCTATCGGGCAGGCAAAATGATCGACGTCGTCTCCTTTGCTATCGAACAACGAACCCCCGATGTGAATCGTGCCAAGGAACCGAAACAAAAATAGAGCACGCGCATCATCACCATCCCATTCGTGATGCGTGCACGGGCAGCATCGCGACTCTTTTTGTCACGAAAAAATGAAATGACTCTCGACAACGGATATCTCGACTCTCGCATCAATGAAGAATGTAGCGAAATGCGATACTTGGTGTGAATTGCAGAATCTCATGAACCATCGAGTCTTTCAACGCAAGTTGTACCCCAATCCATTAGGTCGAGGGCATGCCTACCTGGGTGTCATGCACCGTCGCCCCCCTTGACCCCCCGCCCATCGGGCTCCGAGGGAAGGGGGCGGGTGTAAGATGGCCTTCCGTGATCCCGTCGATCACGATTGGCCCAAAAGCGAGTCCCCGACAATGATAGTGCCGTGACTGTTGGTGGTAGAGCTCTCGACGTGCCTCATCCTCGGTGACGTGTGCTCGTTGTCCACCCGACCCTGTCGAACCCCCCGCATCGCTCAATTGATGCTCGTGTAGCAACCCTAGGTCAGGCAATACCACTTACTGAGTTTAAGCATATCAATAAACGGAGGAACAAAAACTTACTAGGATTCCCCTAGTTACGGTGAGTGAATCGAGAAGAGCCCAGCTTGAGAATCAAGCACCCCCGATGACCAAATTTTAGTCTGGAGAAGCGTCCTCAGCAGTGGACCGGGCCTAAGTCCCCTGGAAAGGGGTGCCAGAGAGGGTGAGAGCCCCATTGTGCCAAGACCCTGTCGCACCACATGGCGCTATCCACAAGTCAGATTGTTTGGGAATGCAGCCCCAATCGGGTAGTAAATTCCGTCCAAGGCTGAATACAAGCGAGAAACCGATAATGACCAAGTACCACGAGGGAAAGATGAAAAGGACTTTGAAAAGGGAGTCAAAGAGTGTATGAAATTGTCAGGAAGGAAGCGAATGGGGGCCTATGCCCCAATCGGATGTGGAATGACAAGAGCCGATCCGACGATCAGCTTGGGGCATGGACCAACGTGAGTCGCATCGATGACCTAAGCCTAGGCTTTCGATGTGCCCGTGGAGACATCATCATCGTGATCATGGAATGCAGCATGTGTCGTGTCGATGTGCCTCGGCACCCGCGTGCTCCTGATGTCGACCTGTGGGCTCCCCATCCGACCCGTCTTGAAACACGGACCAAGGAGTCTGACATGCATACGAGTCAACAGGCCAAGAAACCCGTAAGGCGTAAGGAAGCTGATTGGCAGGATCCCTCACGGGTACACCATCGATCGACTTTGATCTTCTAAGAAGGGTTCGAGTGCGACCATGCCCGTCGAGACCCAAAAGATGGTGAACTTTGCCTAAGTGGGGCAAAGCCAAAGGAAACTCTGGTGGAGGCTCGCAGTGATATTGACGTGCAAATTGTTCGTCTGACTTGGGTATAGGGGCGAAAGACTAACGAACTGTCTAGTAGCTGGTTCCCTCTAAAGTTTCCCTCCGGATAGCTGGAGCCCCCGGTGAGTTCTATCGAGTAAAGCCAATGATTAGAGGCATCGGGGGCGCAATGCCCTTGACCTATTCTCAAACTTTAAATAGGTAGGACGGTGCAGCTGCTTCATTGAGCCTTGCCACAGAATCGAGAGCTCCAAGTAGGCCATTTTTGGTAAGCAGAACTGGCGATGTAGGATGAACTGGAGTCAGTTACGGTGCCCAACTGTGCACTAACCCAAAACCCACAAAGGGTGTTGGTTGATTACGGCAATAGGACGGTGGTCATGGAAGTCAAAATCCGCTAAGGAGTTTGTGGCAACTAGCCCTGAAAATGGATGGCACTCAACGGGGGCTTCAGGAAGAGTTATCTTTTCTATTTAACGGCTTGCCCACCATGGAAACGTCTCAACCTGAGGTAAGGTCCAGTGGTCGAAAAAGCACCGCATGTCATGTGGTGTTCGGTGCGCCCCTGGTAGCCCTTAAAAATTTAGAAGATCGAATACCGTCTGCGCCCGATCATACTCATAACCGCATCAGGTCTCCAAAGTGAACAACCTTTGGTCGATGGAATAATGTAGGTAAGGGAAGTCAGTAAAATGGATCCATAACGTCGGGAAAAGGATTGGCTCTGAGGGCTGGGCATGGGGGTCCTAGTCTCAAACCCGTCGGCTACTGATGCACTGCTCGAGCTGCTCTCACGATGAGAGCGGGTCGTCGTGTGCCAGTCAAGGATGGACTACGAACGGCTCCTTCGGGGGCCTTTCCTGAGCACCGAACAATCGACTTAGAACTGGTATGGATAAGGGGAATCTAACTATTTAATTAAAACAAAGCATTGTGATGGTCCTTACGGATGTTCATGCAATGTGATTTCTGCCCAGTGCTCTAACTGTCAAAGTGAAGAAATTCAATCAAGCGTGGGTAAATGGTAGGAGTAACTATGACTCTCTTAAGGTAGCCAAATGCCTCATCATCTAATTAGTGATGCGCATGAATGGATTAACGAGATTCCCACTATCCTTGTCTACTATCCAGTGAAACCACAGCCAAAGGAACAGGCTTGGTGGAATCAACGGGGAAAGAAGACCCTGTTGAGCTTGACTCTAGGTCGACTTTGTGAACCGACTTGAAAGGTGTAGGATAAGTGGGAGCCCTCGGGCGAAATTGAAATACCACTACTTTTAATGTTATTTTACTTATTTCGTGAATCGAAGATGGGGCACGACCCCTTCTTTTGGACCTAAGGTCAGCCTCAGTTGGTCGATCCGGGCAAAAGACATTGTCAGGTGGGGAGTTTAGCTGGGTTGGCACATCTGTTAAAAGATAACATAGATGTCCTAAGATGAGCTCAACGAGAACAGAAATCTCGTGTGGAAGAAAAGGGTAAAAGCTCATTTTATTCTGATTTCCAGTACGAATACGAATTGTGAAAGCGTGGCCTATTGATCCTTTAGACCTTCGAGATTTGAAGCTAGAGGTGTCAAAAAAGTTACCACAGGGATATCTAGCTTGTGGCAGCCAAGCATTCATAGTGACATTACTTTTTGATCCTTCAATGTCGGCTCTTCCTATCATTATGAAGTAGAATTCACCAAGTGTTGGATTGTTCACCCACCAATAGGGAACGTGAGCTGGGTTTAGACTGTCATGAGATGATTAGTTTTACCCTACTGATGGCGACGTCGTAATAGTAATTCAACCTAGTACGAGAGGAACTGTTGATTCGCATAATTGGTCATTGCGCTTGGTTGAAAAGCTAGTGGTGCGAAGCTATCATGTGCTGGATTATGACTGAATGCCTCTAAGTCAGAATTAAAGTTGGAAGAGGCGCGCGCCCGTCGCCCGATTGCCAACCCTTAGTAGGGGCCCATGGCCCTCAAGAGCACGTGTCGTAGGTGCAGCCCCTACGGCAGATGAGCTGCACTGGCCTCCTTGGAGCTCAATTCCTATCGAGCGATGGTATAATCTTTTACAGATGACTTAAATATGCGATGGGGTATTGTAAGTGGTAGAGTGGCCTTGCTTCCACGATCCACTAAGATTCAACCCTTTATCGCTTCAATTTGTCCCTCCCCCCTCCCCCTCCCCCTCCCTTTCCTCTACCGACCTTTCTTCTTTTAGGCCACCCCCTTTCGAGGTTGGGCATGACCCAAGGCCCTTCATCCCTTGATCCCAATCGAGAATGAACTTTATATGCCTAAGTCAATGTATGGAACGAGCGTGCGGGCACTAAGCCAGCCAGAGAGGTAGAATGCACAAGTTGAGGATCGATCGAGTCCCCTTCTACGTGCTACCGATCTTGCTACGGTTCCTGCTGCCACAACCCTCGCTTTGATCGGAGCTTAGACTGGGAATGAACTCCATATGCCTAAATCAACCTACGAAACAAGCGTGCGGGCACTAAATTGACCAGAAAGATAGAATATGCAAGTTGAGGATCGGCCTGTTCCCCCTCTATGTACGGGCATGTTGTGGGCATGGTCCCAGTGCCGCAGATAGGCCGAACTTCTGGGCAGGCAGTCTGGACAACAATAGCAATGACTATTACTGGAACCCCTACCTCTGCGTACGATGCTCGAGCCTTGGCCGCTGGGGTACGGGCCTCAACTCCTAGTGTGCACGCCCAAGGTGCGACACTGGCAATTACTGTGGGTTGCTACCTCGGACACCCCTAGTCTGACCGTATGCCCACACCTTGATCATCAGTGCCTGTACATCGGTCTGACTGTGTGCTCGTGCACCGTTCACCAACACCCACACCTGGGCTTGGCTTAATTCTACCAAACCTAACATCGTGTCTGAGCCCTTGGAGTCCTGATCACTGCCCCGTACCACTGGCTTGATCCAATTCCCTATGACCTGCACCTCAAGTAGGCCTCAAGGGTTGGTCCCTGTTGGCTGTCGAACCCTATCCCACTACAACCCCAGGGCCAGTCCCGACTTGCTTGCTGACCGCGACACATGCGCATGCCTCGACCACCATCGAGACATGTTGGCCCTTGGTCTCGACACATGCTTCGATCGCCATTGATGCATGCTGGACCTTAGTGCGGGCAGTTCCTTCGAACAGCATCGACCCATGCTGGGTTACGCATTAAGTGGCCGCACTTGGGCTCAGGCCGTGCACCCTGCACACCACGATCGGGCAGTAGGTGGGTTCAGGGATATCTTTATTTTTCTATAGTGCCAAAGCCATTTTTGTGGTCCATGAATTCATATGAGAGCTCCCCAATGCCCGTGCACCACGCGCAGGTGTCCTTATCCCGGGCTGAGCACAAATGATCACCACAATCGGGTGGCAGGTGGGTTCAGGAACATCTTCATATTTCTGCCATGCCAATGCCATTTTTATGGCTTGTGAATTCATATGAGCACTCCCCAGCGCCTGCACACCACCCGCGGGTGTCCTGAGCCCGGGTCGAGCACATGTGCGCCACGATCGGGTGTAGGTGGGTTTTGACACATCTTCATATTTCTGCCATGTCAATGACATTTTTGTGGCTTGTAAATTCATACAACGGTCCCCTAAGCCTTCATGTGAAGTTTCATGGCAAGATGACTCGTTTTCTATTTTTCATGATTTTTGAAATTTTTTGCAGTTCAAGATTTTTTAAACTTTTTTTAGAAGGAGTTTTGGCCCCAAATTTGGTAGATCTTATCCTTGTATTTTTGTTGCCATGCACAAAAAAATTCAATTAAAAACTCGAAGTGTAGAAGATTTGTGGCCATTTTAAAAAAGTGTACCCATTTCAGACACTTGAATGGTTACTGGCAGCAAATCTATAAAATCTCATATGCTCTTTAAGGGGGTGTGAGTTGTCGAGGCTTGCTGAGGATAGGGGGTCAATATAAGGGCCAAGTACAAGCACCCATCACACATCATGTGCGCACACCCCCCGGACCATCAATCGCCAGAACCCCCAATGCCGTCAGTCAGGTTCTCCAATGATGCTCCGACGATGGTGCCTCGAGCAAAAAAAATATGGCACCAGCACATGCCCGAGCCCAGCATGTGCATCATGGCTCAAAATTAAACTTCGACTAAGGCCTCGAGCATCAACGGCACATGATGGCGCATGGTGATGGCACTTGCATCGACCATCATCGGCACAGGTAGCCCTTCGTATGAGTACTTGCCTCGACCGCTATCAGCACAAGCTGGCCCTTGGAACAGGCAGTTGCCTCGACCACCATCGACATATGCATGCCTTGATGAGAATCAGCACAAGTTGACCCTTGGTGCAGGCACTTGCCTCGATCACTGTTGGCACGTGCCGTGCCTCGATCAGCATCGACAGAAGATAGGCCCTTGTGTGGCCGGTTACCTTGAACACCATCGATACGTGCTGGGCCTTGGTAGGGCAGATGCCTCGACCACTATCAATGCGTGCATGCCTCAATCAGCATGCGCACAAGCTAGAATCGATGCGGGCACCTGCCTCGATCAGCATAGGCAGAAGATGGCCCTTGGTACGGGCAATCGCATCGAACACCATCGGCACACGCTGGCCCTTGGTGTGGGAACATGCCTCGACCACCATCGGCACTTGCTCACCCTCGATGCAGGATATGCCTGTTTGGAAAAAGTGTCCCCATTTCAGACACTTTAAGGTCTACTGGTAGGATATCTGTAAAATCTCTAATGCTCTTTAGGGGGTGGTGGTCCGGCACCCCCTCTGCCCCCCCACGGGGGGAGTAGGTGTGTGTGATGGGCCTCCCATTGCGTGCACCCAGGGCAACGCCCCTTGAGTAAAATATAGGGCATACATGCCTTCCAACCATTTTGTCCGACGATTGGTTGCTCCGATGACCGACAGGCGTCCATGGCCTCGATCGGTTGACGTGTATACGAAAAGGGAGAGCCGAGCTTGAGCCCATGCACATGGTGGATGCTACCCTAGACCCTAGACCAAGTCCTTGAATCGGGCAACGGCTCCCTTGGGTGGTGTCAGTACACCCCCGGTGGCCCTTGAAAATTCAGATGATCGAGTGCCGTCCGCGCCTGGTCGTACTCATAACCGTATCAGGTCTCCAAAGTGAACAACCTTTGGTCAATGGAACAATGTAGGTAAAGGAAGTCGGTAAAATGGATCCGTAACCTCGGGAAAAGGATAGGCTCTGAGGGCTGGGCACGAGGGTCCTAGTCCCAAACTCGTCGACTGTCGATGCACTACTCGAGCTGCGCTTGCGCCGAGAGCAAGTCACCGCGTGCTAGTCGGGGGATGGACTGGGAACAGCTCCCTCGAGGGCCTATTTTGGGTGCCAAATAGTTGACTTAGAACTGGTACAAACAAGGGGAATCTGACTATTTAATTAAAACAAAGCATTGTGATGGTCCCTGCGGATTCTCACGCAATGTGATTTCTGCCCAGTGCTCTGAATGTCAAAGTGAAGAAACTCAACCAAGCGCGGGTAAATGGTGGGAGTAACTATGACTCTCTTAAGGTAGCCAAATGCCTCATCATCTAATTAGTGATGCGCATGAATGGATTAATGAGATTCCCACTATCTCTGCCTACTATCTAGCGAAACCACAGCCAAGGGAACGGGCTTGGCAAAATCAGTGGGGAAAGATGACCCTGTTCAGCTTGACTCTAGTTCAACTTTGTGGAATGACTTGAGAGGTGTAGGATAAGTGGGAGCCCTCGGGCGAAATTGAAATACCACTACTTTTAACATTATTTTACTTATTTTGTGAATTGGAGATGGGGCACGACCCCTTCTTTTAGACCCAAGGCTGGCCTTGATCGATTGATCCGGGCAAAAGACATTGTCAAGTGGGGAGTTTGGTAGGGGTGACACATTTGTTAAAAGATAACGTAGGTGTCCTAAGACGAGCTCAACAAGAACAGAAATCTTGTGTGGAATAAAAGGGTAAAAGCTCATTTGATTCTGATTTCCAGTATGAATACGAACTGTGAAAGCATGGCCTATCGATCCTTTAGACCTTTGGGATTTGAAACTGGAGGTGTCAGAAAAGTTACCACAGGGATAACTGGCTTGTGGCAGCCAAGCGTTCATAGCGACGTTACTTTTTGATCCTTCGATGTCGGCTTTTCCTATCATTGTGAAACAAAATTCACCAAGTGTTGGATTGTTCACCCACCAATAGGGAACGTGAGTTGGGTTTAGACCGTTGCGAGATAGGTTAGTTTTACCCTACTGATGGTGATGTCACGATAGTAATTCAACCTAGTATGAGTAGAATCGTTGATTCACACAATTGATCATCGCGCTTGGTTGAAAAGCAACGACGCGAAGCGATCGTGTGTTAGATTATGATTGAATGCCTCTAAGTCAGAATTCAGGCTAAAAGTGATGCGCGTACCCGTTGCCCGATTTTTGACCCACAGTAGGGGCCCATGGCCCCCATGGGCACGTGTCGTAGGTGCAGCCCCTCCAGCGGACGAGCTACGCGGGCCTTCTTGGAGCTCAATTTCTAATGAATGATGGGTAGAATCCTTTGCAAATGACTTAAAGACACGACGGGGTACTGTAAGTGGTAGAGTGGCCTCGCTTCCACGATCCACTGAGATTCAGCCCTTTGTCGCTTCGATTCATCCTTCCCCCCTCCCCTTCCCCTTTCTTCACCGACCTTCCTTCTTTTTACGTCACCCCCATCCGGGGTTAGGCATAACCCGGGGCCCTCTCTTCCTCGATCCTGATTGAGAATGAGCTCCGTATGCCTAAGTCAACCTACGAAACAAGCGTGCGGGCACTAAGCTGGCCAGAGAGGTAGAATGCGCAAGCTGAGGATCGGTCAGGTCCCCCTCTACGTGCTACCAATCTTGCTGCAGTTCCTACTGCCATAACCCTCGGTCCAGTTGGAGCTTAGATTGGGAATGAACTCCGTATGCCTAAGTCAACCTATGAAACAAGCATGCGGGTACTAAGCCAGCCAGAAAGGTAGAATACGTAAGCTGAGGATCGATCGGGTCCCCCTCTGTGTGCTGCGGATCCTGCAAGCTTTATATACGATTCTGGTTTGGCCCCATTCCCTGAGACCACCTAGATGCAGTGTGGGCATGTTGTGGGCCTGGTCTTAGTGCTGCGGATAGGATGAACTTTTGGGTGGGTGGTCTGGATAGTAATAGCAATGACTATTACTGGAACCCCCGTCTCTACGTATGGTGCTCGACCCTTGGCCGCTAGGGCGCAGGCCTCAACTCCTGTGCGCATGCCAAGGTGCGACACTAGCACTTGGTGTAGGCTATTGCCTCAGACACTTTTGGTCTGACCGTATGCCCACACCTCGATCATCAGTGCCTATGCCTCGGTCTGACTGTGTGCCTACGCACCACTCACTAACACCTGCACCTGGGCCTGGCTCAATTCTACCAAACCTAACACCGTGTCTGAGCCCCTGGAGTCTTAATCACTGCTCGTACCACTATCCCAATCTAGTTCCTCATGACTTGCACCTCGAGTAGGCCTTAAGACCTAGTCCCCCCGACTGTCGGACCCTATCCCACTACAACCCTAGGGCCAATCCTGGCTTGCTTGTAGACTGTGACACATGCACATGCCTCGACCACCATCGAGACATGTTGTCCCTTGGTCTTGGCACATGCTTCGACCACCATCGATGCATGCTGGACCTTGGTGCGGGTAGTTCCCTCGAACAGCATCGGCCCGTGCTGGGTTACGCATCAAACAATCGCACCTGAGCCCGGGTCCTGCACCCTACGCACCACGATCAAGCAGTAGGTGGGTTCAGGGATATCTTCATGTTTCTGTAGTGCCAAAGCCATTTTTATGGTCCATTAATTCATATGAGCATTCCCCAATGCCCGCACACCACGCGCGGGTGTCCTTAGCCTAGGTTGAGCACAAATGATCGCCATGATCGGGTGGTAGGTGGGTTCAGGAACATCTTCATATTTCTGCCATGCCAATGCCATTTTTTATGGCTTATGAATCCATATGAGCACTCCCCAGTGCCCGCACACCACGTGTGGGTGTCCTAAGCCTGGACCGAGCACATGCGTGCCACGGTCAGGTGGTAGGTGGCTTTAGGCAAATCTTTATATTTCTGCCTTGCCAATGCCATTTTTAGGGCTTGTAAATTCATACAATGGTCCCCTTAGCCTTCATGTGAAGTTTCATGGCAAGATGACTTATTTTTTATTTTTCATGATTTTTGAAATTTTTTACGATTCAGGATTTTTTAAACTTTTTTTAGAAGGATTTTTGTCCCCAAATTTGGAAGATCTTATCCTTGTATTTTTTTTGCCATGCACAAAAAATTTCAGCTAAAAACGCGAAGTGTAGAAGATTTTGTGGCCATTTTAAAAAAGTGTCCCTATTTTAGACACTTGAATGGTTACTGACAGCAAACTTGTAAAATCTCATATGCTCTTAAAGGGGGTGTGAGTTGTCGAGGTTTTTTGAGGGATAGGGGGTCAATATAAGGGCCAAGTACATCATGTGTGCACACCCACCCGGACCCTTAATCGTCGGAACCCCCAATGCCGTCGGTCATGTTCTCCGACGATGCTCCGACGATGGTGCCTCGGGCAAAAAAAATGTGGCACCAACACATGCTCGAGCCCAACATGTGCACCGTGGCTCAAAATCGAACTTTGGCCAAGGCCTCGACCATCAAAGGCACATGATGGTGCATGGTGATGGCATATGCATCGACCATCATCGGCACAAGCAACCTTTTGGTACGAGCACTTGCCTTGACCACCATCGGCACAAGCTGGCCCTTGGAATAGGCACTTGCCTCAACCACCATCGACACATGCATCCCTCGATGAGCATCAGTAAAAGATGGCCCTTGGTACGGGCGATTGCCTCAAGCACCATTGGCAAGTGTTGGGCCTTGGTGCGGGCACATGCCTCGACCACCATCATCACAAGCTGGCAATTGGTATGGGCACTTGCCTGGACCACCATCAGCACGTGCCATCCCTTGATCAGCATCGATAAAAGATGGTCCCTGGTGCATGTGGTTGCCTCAAACAGCATCGACACATGCTGGGCCTTGGTGCGGGCGATTGCCTCGAGCACCATTGACACAAGCCAACCCTTGGTGCGGGCACTTGCCTCGACCGCCATCGGTAGAAGATGGCCCTTGGTGCAGGCGATTGTGTCAAACACCATCAGCACATGCTGGGCCTTGGTGCGGGCACATGCCTTGACCACTATCGACACAAGTCAACCCTTGGTACAGGCACTTGACTCGATCACCGTCGACACGTGCCATGCCTCAATCAGCATCGGTAGAATACGGGCCTTGGTGTGGGTGGTTACCTTGAACACCATCGATACGTGCTGGGCCTTACTGCAGGTAAATGCCTCGACCACCATCGGTGCATGCATGCCTCAATCAGCATGCACACAAGCTGACCCTCGGTATGGGCTCTTGCTTCGACCACCATCGATACATGCTGGCCCTTGGTACGAACAGTCACATCGAACACCATCAGCACGTGCTGACCCTTGGTATGGTCACATGCCTCGACCACCATCGGCACCTGCTCACCCTCGATGCGAGATATGCTTGTTTGGAAAAAGTATCCCTGTTTCAGACATTTTAACGTCTACTGGTAGCATATCTATAAAATCTCTAATGCTCTTTAGGGGGTGCTGGTCTGGCACCTCTTCTCCCCCCCACAGAGGGAGTAGGTGTGCATGATGGGCCTCCCATTGCGTACACCTTGGGCAACATCCCTCCAGCAAAAATACAGGGCGTGCATGCCTTTCGACCGTTTTGTCCGATGACTAACTGCCCCGGTGACCGATAGGCATGCATGGCCTCGACCGGTTGGCAGGTATGCGAAAAAGAGGAGCCGAGCTCAAACCCGTGCACACGGTGGATGCTACCCTAGACCCCAGACCAAGTCCCTGAATCGGGCAACGGCTCCTTGAGGTGGTGCGAGCAGAAGCTACGGTTGCAGGCTTGGCCGACCAAGTCTCTCTGTATTTGACGGTCTCGCGGTCCTTTCTCGTCGACCATAAAAATGCCTTGGCCTCGACGAGGCCGTGCATGCATCCGATGCTGCCCGAGACCCAAGGAACAAGTCCCTAAATTAAGCAACGTCCCCCTGGGGTGGTGTCAGTGGAGCTCGTTCATGCCGTCCCAACCAGGCCAAGCATCGGTGGTATCGCACCGTTGTTGCCTGTCAGATGGTAGGGGTAATCTGGTGGCCCTTGCTTGTGTTTTT
Organism: Durio zibethinus; assembly: GCF_047325235.1. Taxonomy (NCBI): domain Eukaryota; kingdom Viridiplantae; phylum Streptophyta; class Magnoliopsida; order Malvales; family Malvaceae; genus Durio; species Durio zibethinus. The sequence goes on from NC_143162.1 coordinate 13,807,164, forward strand.
CTCATGCCAAGCGGTTACGGTGTGGCCTTGCATGTCATTTCCTCTGCTCACTCATCGAGTAATCGATCGGGTGGGTTGTGCACTGACGCGCGTGGATGCTGCCACTTGTACGCAATGGGCATATGAGTGGTGCTATGGTTGTGCGTGTTGACAGGCTCCGTGCTCAATGCATCAAACTATCGACCCGTCATCCTCTTCAATCTCCTCCCACGCGATCATCATAAGTCAGAGGCACGATCGAAATCCTATGTTGCATACCTAAATCGATGGAAGCCAGATGTCTCACCATCTCTCATCCATCTCGTGTCCCTAGGGGCCACGGGTCGGATGTCAATCGTGGTCGGTGTCCCAAGCATGCCACCCAATCTTTCATGGTCGGATTGGTGCACCGACGTTTAATCGTGCTCTCAGATGCGGAACATTTAGCGGGTGTGGGCTCTCGATCGTCGTTCGTCCTATGCTATGCATTTAATGTGCTTGACATGCACGATGCTTACGCACCGCGTCGGGCTCTCTCGACCGCTCGGTCGGTGTGTCGAGGCCCACGCGATGCCAACGTCCTGAAGGAATGCTACTTGGTTGATCCTGCCAGTAGTCATATGCTTATCTCAAAGATTAAGCCATGCATGTATAAGTATGAACTAATTCAGATTGTGAAACTACTAATGGCTCATTAAATCAGTTATAGTTTGTTTGATGGTATCTACTACTCAGATAACCATAGTAATTCTAGAGCTAATATGTGCAGCAAACCCTGACTTCTGGAAGGGATGCATTTATTAGATAAAAAGTCGATGCGGGCTATGCCTGTTGCTTTGATGATTCATGATAACTCGACGGATTGCATGGCCTTTGTACCGATGATGCATCATTCAAATTTTTGCCCTATCAACTTTCGATGGTAGGATAGTGGCCTACTATGGTGGTGACGGGTGACGGAAAATTAGGGTTCGATTTCGGAGAGGGAGCTTGAAAAATGACTACCACATCCAAGGAAGGCAGCAGGCGTGCAAAATACCCAATCCTGACATGGGGAGGTAGTGACAATAAATAACAATACCGGGCTCTATGAGTCTGGTAATTGGAATGAGTACAATCTAAATCCCTTAACGAGGATCCATTGGAGGGCAAGTCTAGTGCCAGCAGTCGGGGTAATTCCAGCTCCAATACCGTGCACTGGACTTAAGCTAAGGATCGATCTGATCCTCCTCTGTGTGTTGTGGATCTCGCTGCAGGTCCCTCGATCCGACTGGGGCTTAGACTGGGAATGAACTCTGTATAACCTACGAAATGAGTGTGCGCGCACTGAGCCAACCAGAAAGGCATCATGCATAAGCTGAGGATCGACTCGGTCCCCCTCTACGTGCTACCGATCCTGCTGCCTCGAACACCCTCGGTCTGGTCCGATCTTAGACTAGGAATGAACTCCGTATGCTTAGACTGGGAATAAACTGCCTATGCCTAAGTCAACCCATGAATTGATCATGCGGGCACTGAGCAGGCCAGAGAGGTAGAATGCGTAAGTCGAGGATCGGCCTGGTCCCCCTTTGTGTGCTGTGGGTCTTGCTGCCACAACCCTCGATCCGGTCTGATCTTAGACTAGAAATGAACTCCGTATGCCTAAGTCAACCTACAAAACGAGCGGGCAGGCACTACGCCGACCAGAGAGGCAGGATGCGTAAGCTGAGGATCGACCTGATCCTCCTCTGTGTGCTACCGATCCTGCTACCTCGAACACTCTCGATCCGATCCGATCTTAGACTAGGAATGAACTCCATATGCCTAAGCCATTTTTGTGGCCCATGAATTCATATGAGCCCTCCCCAATGCCCGTGCACCACGTGCGGGTGTCCTAAGCCCGAGTCAAGCACCAATGCGTGCTACGACCGGGTGGTAGGTGGGTTTAGGCACATCTTCATATTTCTGCCATGCCAATGCCATTTTTATGGCTTGTAAATTCATACAATGGTCCCCTAAGCCTTCATGTGAAGTTTCATGGCAAGATGACTCGTTTTTTATTTTTCATGATTTTTAAAAGTTTTTACGGTTCGAGATTTTTTAAAACTTTTTTAGAAGTTTTGGCCCTAAATTTGGTAGACGTGATCCTTGTATTTTTTTGGCATGCAAAAAAAAAGTTTAGCTAAAAAATCAAAGTGGAGAAAATTTTGTGACCATTTGAAAAAAGTGTCCCCATTTCAGACACTTGAATTGCTACTGACAGCAAACCTGTAAAATCTCAAATGCTCTTTAAGGGGGTATGAGTTCTCGAGGTTTGATATGGGATAAAGGGCCAATATAAGGGCCAAGTACCAGCACCCAACGCACATCATGTGCGCACACCCCCCGGCCCCTTTAATCGTCGGAGCCCCCAATGTCACCGGTCAGGTTCTCCAACGATGCTCCTGTGATGGTGCCTCGGGCAAAACAAATGTGGCACCAACACATGCCTGAGCCTAGCATGTACATCGTGGCTCAAAATCAAACTTCAGCCAAGGCCTCGACCATCAACGGCACATGATGGCACATGGTGATGGCACATGCATCGACCATCATCGATACAGGCTGCCCTTTGGTATGGGCACTTACCTCGACCGCCATTGGCACAAGCTGGGCCCTAGTGCGGGTGGTGATGTCGATCACCATCGACACATGCTGACCCTTGGTGCTGGTGGTTGCCTCGAGCACCATCGGCACAAGCCGACCCTCGGTGTGGGCTCTTACCTCGACCACCACTGACAGAAGATGGCCCCTAGTGCGGGCAGTTGCATCAAACACCATCGACACAGGCTGGGCCCTAGTGCAGGTCGTTGTCTCGATCACCATCGGTAGAAGATGGCCCCTAGTGCAAGTGGTTGAGTCGAACACCATTGGCACATGTTAGGCCTTAGTTGGGGCGGTTACCTCGATCACCATCGGCACATGCTGGGCCCTGGTGCGAGCGGTTGCCTCGAACACCATTGGCATGTGCTGGGCCTTGGTGCGGGCGTTGCCTCGATCACAATCGGTAGAAGATGGACCTTGGTGCGGGCGGTTGCCTCGAGCACCATCGGCACAAGCCAGCCGTCGGTGCGGGCTCTTGCCTCGACCCCCATCAGCATATGCTGACCCTTGGTGCGGGCAATCGCATCGAACACCATCGGCACGTGCTGGTCCTTGGTGTGATCACATTCTTTGACCACCATTGACACATGCTCACCCTCGGTGTGGGATATGCTTGTTTGGAAAGTGTCCCTGTTTCAGACATTTTAATGTCTACTGGTAGCATATTTGTAAAATCTCTAATGCTCTTTAGGGGGTGCTGGTCTGGCACCCCTCTCCCCCCCACGAGGGGAGTAGGTGTGCGTGATGGGCCTCCCATTACGTACACCTAGGGCAATGTTCCTCGAGCGAAAATACAAGGTGTGCATGCCTTCTTGTAATTTTATCTGACAACTGGTTACTTCAGTGATCGACAGGCATGCATGGCCTCAACCCGATTGGCATGCATGCGAAAAAAAGAAGCTGAGCTCAAGCTCATGCACGCGATGGATGCTGCCCTAGACCCCAGACCAAGTCCCTAAATCGAGCAACGACTCCCTGGGGTGGTACGAGCAGAAGCTACGATTGCGGGCTTAGCCCGGCCAAGTCTTTCGATATTTGACAATCTCGTGGTCCCTTCTCGTCGACCACAAAAATGCCTTAGCCTTGATGAGGCCGTACACACAGCCGATGCTACCCGAGACTCGAGGAACAAGTCCTTGAATTGGGTAACATCCCCTTAGGGGGTGTCAGCGGTGCTCGTGCGTGCGATCCCGGCTAGGCCAAGCATTAGTGGTATCACACCATTGTTGCCTATCGGATGGCAGGGGCAGTCTCGTGGCCCTTGCTTGTGTTTTTCTCTTGCCAAGCGGTTGTGGTGTGGCCTCGCACGTCATTTTCTCCAGTCGCTCATCGAGTAATCGATCAGGTGGGTTATGGATCGGTGCGCATGGATGCTGCCATTTGTACGCAATGGGCATATGAGTGGTGCTATGGTTGTGTGTGTTGGCAAGCTCTGTGCTCGATGCATCGAACTATCAACCCATCATCCTCTTCAATCTCCCCCCACGTGATCGTCGTACTTCGGGGGCACGATTGGGATCCTGTGTTGCATACTTGAATCGATGGAAATCGGATGTCTCACCATCCCTCATCCATCTCATGTCTCTAGGGGCCACGGATCGGACGTTAATCATGGCCGGTGTCCCAAGCGTGCCACCCAATCCTCCGTGGCTGCATTGGTGCACCGACATTCGATCGTGCTCTCAAATGTGAAATGTTTAGCGGGTGCGGGCTCTCGACCCCCATTCATCTAATACTACGCATTTCACGTGCTCAACACGCACGACGCTTGCGCTTCACGTCGCACTCTCTTTGACGCTTGATCGATGCATCGAGGCCCACGTGATGCCAACGTCCTGAAAGAATGCTACTTGGTTGATCCTACCAGTAGTCATATGCTTGTCTCAAAGATTAAGCCATGCATGTGTAAGTATGAACTAATTCAAACTGTGAAACTGTGAATGGCTCATTAATATAGTTATAGTTTGTTTGATGGTATCTACTACTCGGATAATCATAGTAATTCTAGAGCTAATACATGCAACAAACCTTGACTTTTGGAAGGGATGCATTTATTAGATAAAAGGTCGATGCGGGCTATGCCCGTTGCTCTGATGATTCATGAGAACTCAACGGATCGCACGGCCTTTGTACCGGTGATGCATCGTTCAAATTTTTGCCCAATCAACTTTTGATGGTAGGATAGTGGCCTACTATGGTGGTGATGGGTGACGGAGAATTAGGGTACGATTTCGAAGAAGGAGCCTAAGAAACGGCTACCACATCCTAGGAAGGCAGCAGGCGCGCAAATTACCCAATCCTTACACGGAGAGGTAGTGACAATAAATAACAATACCGGGCTCTATGAGTTTGGTAACTGGAATGAGTATAATCTAAATCCCTTAACGAGGATCCATTGAAGGGTAAGTCTGGTGCCAACAACTGTGGTAATTCCAGCTCCAATAGCATATATTTAAGTTGTTGCAGTTAAAAAGCTCGTAGTTGAAACTAGGGTTGGGTCATCCGATCCGCCTCACGGTGAGCATCGGTCTACTCGTCCCTACTGCTGACGATGCGTTCCTGAACTTAATTGCCCGGGTAGCGCAAAGTAGGCCTATGCTTGTATACATTAGCATGGGATAAGATCATAGGATTTCGATCCTATTGTGTTGGCCTTCGGGATCAGAGTAATGATTAATAGGGACAGTCGGGGGCATTCGTATTTCATAGTCAGAGGTGAAATTCTTGGATTTATGAAAGACAAACAACTATGAAAGCATTTGCCAAGGATGTTTTCATTAATCAAGAATGAAAGTTGGGGGCTCGAAGATGATCAGATACCATCCTAGTCTCAACCATAAACGATGTCAACCAGGGATTGATGGATGTTACTTTTAGGACTCCGTCGGCACCTTATGAGAAATCAAAGTCTTTGGGTTCCAGGGGGAGTATGGTCGCAAGGCTGAAACTTAAAAGAATTGACAGAAGGGCACCACCAGGAGTGGAGCCTGCGGCTTAATTTGACTCAACACGGGGAAACTTACCAGGTCCAGACATAGTAAGGATTAACAGACTGAGAGCTCTTTCTTGATTCTATGGGTGGTTGTGCATGGCCATTCTTAGTTGGTGGAGTGATTTGTCTGGTTAATTCCATTAACGAACGAGACCTAAGCCTGCTAACTAGCTACGCAAAGGTGATCCTTCATTGCTAGCTTCTTAGAGGGACTATGGTCGCTTAGGCTAAGAAAGTTTGAGGCAATAACAGGTTTGTGATGACCTTAGATGTTTTGGGCCGCACGCACGCTACACTGATGTATTCAATGAGTGTATAGCCTTGGCCAACAGGCCCGGGTAATCTTTGAAATTTCATCGTGATGGGGATAGATCATTGCAATTGTTGGTCTTCAATGAGGAATTTATGTAAACGTGAGTCATCAGCTTGCGTTGACTACGTCCCTACCCTTTGTACACACCGCCCGTCGCTCCTATCGATTGAATTGTTTGGTGAAGTGTTCGGATCATGGCGACGTGGATGGTTCACCACCCGTGACGTCGTGAGAAGTCCACGAACCTTATCATTTAGAGGAAGAAAAAGTTGTAACAAGGTTTCTGTAGGTGAACCTGCAGAAGGATCATTGTTGAAACCCCGCTCGACGGACTACCCACGGATGCGTTAATGAAACACCGAGGGGGCAAGGGTGCCCTCACGCCCCGAGCCTCTTCCGACCCCGGGCGGGCACGATGATCGATTCGTCCCCCTTACGGGGTAGGTGAAACGATCAGTGTCAGCTCATCTACTATCGAATAATGAACCCCCGGAGTGAATTGTGCCAAGGAATCGAAATGATAATGGAGCGCGCGTACCATGACTCCTTTTGTCACAAAAAATGAAACAACTCTCGATAACAGATATCTCGACTCTCGCATCGATGAGGAGCGTAGTGAAATGTGATACTTGGTGTGAATTGTAGAATCCCGTGAACCATCAGGTCTTTGAACGCAAGTTGCGCCCCAAGCCATTAGGTCGAGGGCACGCCTACTTGGGTGTCATGCACTATCGCCCCCCCTCTGACCCCCAACCTGTCGGGCTTCAGGGGAAAGAGGCAGGTGGAAGATGGTCTCCCGTGATCTCGTCGATGGTGATTGGCCCAAAAACGAGTCCCTGGCAATGACAGCACCGTGACCGTCTGTGGTAGAGCTCTCAGCGTTCCTCGTCCCTGGTGACGCACGTTCGTTGTCCACCTGAACCCCATCGAACCCCCTACATCGCTCGGTCAATGCTCACGTTGCGACCCTAGGTCAGGCAGGATCACCCGCTGAGTTTAAGCATATCAATAAACAGAGGAAAAAAAACTTACCAGGATTTACCTAGTAACTACGAGTGAATCGAGAAAAGCCCAGCTTGAGAATCAGGCACCCCCGGTGTTCGAATTGTAGTCTAAAAAAGCGTCTTCAGTGGTGAACCGAGCCCAAGTCCCCTGGAAAGGGGCATCGAAGAGGGTGAAAGCCTCGTTGTGCCCAGACCTTGTCGCACCACGAGGCACTATCTGTGAGTTGGGTTGTTTGGGAATGCAATGCTGAATACGGGTGAAAGACCGATAGTGAACAAGTACTATGAGGGAAAGATGAAAAAAACTTTGAAAAGAGAGTCAAACAGTGTTTGAAATTGTCAAAAGGGAAGCGGATGGGGGCCGAGGATGCATCCCAGTTAGATGTGGAATGGTGAGAGCCGGTCTACCGATCGGATCGAGGCATGGACCGACGTGGGTCACGAAGGTGACCCAAGCCCAAGCTTTCGATGTTCCCACAGAGACGTCATCGTCACTATCGTGGAATGCAGCACGCGTCATCTCGGAGTGCCTCGACACCCACGTGCTCCTAGCATCGACCTGCGGCCTCCCCATCTGACCTGTCTTGAAACATAGACCAAGGAGTCTGACATGCATGCGAGTCAACGGACCAGGAAACCTATAAGGTGCAAAGAAGCTGATTGACGGGATCCCTCACAGGTGCACCGCCGATCGACTTTGATCTTTTGAGAAGGGTTTGAGTACGATCATGCCCGTCAGGACCCGAAAGATGGTGAACTATGCATGAGCGAGGTGAAGCCAGAGGAAACTCTAGTGGAGGCCCGCAGTAATACTTACGTGCAAATCATTCATCTAACTTAGGTATAGGAGTGAAAGACTAATCGAACCGTCTAGTAGCTGGTTCCCTCTGAAGTTCCTCTCAAGATAGCTAGAGCCCACGTCGATTTCTATTGGGTAAAGCCAATGATTAGAGGCATCAGGGGCGTAACGCCCTCAACCTATTCTCAAACTTTAAATAGGTAAGACGACGCGACTGCTTCATTGAGCAGTGCCACGGAATCGAGAGCTCCAAGTGAGCCATTTTTGGTAAGTAAAACTGGCGATATGGGATGAACCAAAAGTTAGGTTACGGTGCCCAACTGTGCGGTAACCCAAAACCCACAAAAGGGTGTTGGTCGATTAAGACAGTAGAATGGTGGTCATGGAAGTTGAAATCCACTAAGGAGTGTGTAACAACTCACCTGTCAAATCAACTAGCCCCGAAAATGGATGGCGTTTAAGCGCACGACCTATACCTGGCCATCGAGGGAAGGGCCAGGCCCCGATGAGTAGGAGGGTGTGACGATCATCGTAAAACCCAGGGCACGATCCCTAGTGGAGCTGTCGTCGGTGCAGATCTTGGTGGTAGTAGCAAATATTCAAATGAGAACTTTGAAGGTCGAAGAAGGGAAAGGTTCCATGTGAACGGCACTTGCACATGGGTTAGTCGATCCTAAGAAATGGGGGAAACCCATCCGACAATGCGTCCCGTGTGAGCTTTGAAAGGGAATCAGGTTAAAATTCTTGAACTGGGATGTGGCGATTGATAGTTATGTTAGAGAGTTTGGAGACGTCGACAGAGGCCTCGAAAAGAGTTATCTTTTCTGTTAACGGCCCGCCCACCTTGGAAACAGCTCAGACGGAGGTAAGGTCCAGCGGTCGAAAGAGTACTGTATGTCGCTTGTTGTCCGGTGTGCCCCTGGTGGCCCTTGAAAATTTGAAAGACCAAGTGCTGTCCGTGCCCGATTGTACTCATAACTGCATTAGGTCTCCAAGGTGAACAGCCTCTGGTTAATGGAGCAATGTAGGCAAGAGAAGTCGGTAAAATGGATTTCTAACCTCGGTAAAAGGATTGGCTTGAGGGTTGGGCATGAAGGTCCCAGTCTCGAACCTATCGGCTATCGATGTACTACTTGAGCTACTCCTACGATGAGAGTGAGTCATTGTGTGCCGACCGGGGGACGAACTAGGAACGGCTCCCTCGGGGGCCTTCCCCGAGCGAAGAACAGTTGACTCAGAACTGGTACGAACAAGGGGAATTCGACTATTTAATTAAAACAAAGCATTGCGATGGTCCTTGCGGATGCTCATGCAATGTGATTTCTGCCCAATGCTTTAAATGTCAAAGTGAAGAAATTCAACCAAGCGCGGGTAAATGGCGGGAGTAACTATGACTCTTTTAAGGTAGCCAAATGCCTCGTCATCTAATTAGTGATGCGCATGAATGGATTAACGAGATTCCCACTGTCCCTGTCTACTATCCAGTGAAACCACAGCCAAGGGAATGGGCCTGGCTGAATCAGCAAGGAAAGAAGACCTTATTAAGCTTGACTCTAGTCTGACTTTGTGAAATGACTTGAGAGGTGTAGGACAAGTGGGAGCCCCCGAGCGAAATTGAAATACCACTACTTTTAACGTTATTTTACTTATTCCGTGAATCAGAGGTAGGGCACGACCCCTTCTTTTGGACCCAAGGCTAGCCTCGACCGGTCGATCCGAATGAAAGACATTGTCAGGTGGGGAGTTTGGCTCGGCACATCTGTTAAAAGATAATGTAGGTGTCCTAAGATGAGCTCAAAGAGAATAGAAATCTCATTTGGAACAAAAAGGTAAAAGCTCGTTTGATTTTGATTTCCAGTACGAATACGAAATAGTAATTCAACCTAGTACGAAAGGAACCGTTGATTCGCACAATTGGCCATCGTGCTTGGTTGAAAAGCTAGTGGCATGAAGCTACCATGCACTGGATTATGACTGAAAGCCTCGAAGTCAGAATCCGAGCTAGAAGCGACGCACGTGCCCGCCACCCGATTGTTGACCTGCAGTAGGGACCCATGGCCCCCGAGGGGACGTGTCATAGGTGCAGCCCTCGTGCGATGGGTAAAATCCTTTGTAGATGACAAAAATATGCGATGGGGTATTATAAGTGGTAGAGTGTCCTTGCTGCCACAATCCACTAACATTCAGCCCTTTTTGCTTCGATTCGTCCCTCCCCATTCCCCTTCCCATTCCTTCGTCGACCTTTCTTCTTTTGAATCAACTCCGTATGCATAAGTCAACCTATGAAATGAGTGTACGGGCATTAAGCCTGCCAGAGAGGCAGAATGCGTAAGCTAAGGATCGGTCGAGTCCCCCACTACGTGCTACCGATCCTGCTGCAGTTCCTGTTACCACAACCCTCAGTCCGGTAGGAGCTTAGACTGGGAATGAACTTCGTATGCCTAAGTCAACCTACGAAACAAGCGTGCGGGCACTAAGCCAACCAAAGAGGCAAAATACGCAAGCTGAGGATCAATCGGGTCCCACTCTATGTGCTGCAGATCCTATAGGCTTTCTATACGATTTCGGTTCGGCCCCACTCTTTGAACCACCTGGATGCGGTGCAGGCATGTCGTGGGCTTGGTCCCGATGCCACGGATAGGTCGAATTTTTGAGCGGGCAGTCTAGATAGTAATAGCAATGACTATTGCTAGAACCCCCACCTTTACATACGATGCTCGAGCCTTGGCCGCTGGGGCACGGGCCTCAACTCCTGGTGCGCACTACCAAGGCGCGACACTGGCACTTGGTGACGGCTGCTGCCTCAGACACCCCTGGTCTGACTGCATACCCACACCTCTATCATTAGTGTCCATACATCGGTTTGATTGCGTGCTCGTGCACCATCCACCGTCCACCAACTCTCGCACCTGGGCTTGGCTCAATTCTGTCAAACCTAACACCTTGCCTGAGCCCCTAGAGCTTTGATCACTACTTGTACCACTGTTTTGATCCAGTTCCCTGTGACCTATGCCTCAGTAGGCCTCAACACCTGGTCCCCTCCGGCTATCGAACCCTATCCCACTACAACCCCGGGGCCAATCCTGGCTTGCTTGCTGACCATGACACATGAACATGCCTCGACCACTATCAAGACATGTTGGCCCTTGGTCTCGACGCATACTTCGACTGCCATCGACGCATGTTGGACTTTAGTGGGGCTGTTCTCTCGAATAGCATAAGCCCATGCACCCTGCGCACCATGACCCAGTAGTAGGTGGGTTCAGGGATATCTTCATGTTTTTGTAGTGCCAAAGCCATTTTTGTGGTCCATGAACTCATATGAGGGCTCCCCAACACCCGTGCACCATGCACCAGTGTCCTGAGCCCGGGCCGAGCACCAATGAGTGCCACGACCAGGTGGTAGGTGGGTTTAGGTATATCTTCATATTTCTGTCATGCCAAAGCCATTTTTATGGCCTGTGAATTCATATAAGCACTCTCCAGCACCCATACATGACGCGTGGGTGTCCTGAGCCCGAGCCGAGCACTATATGTGCCACGATCGAGTGGTAGGTGGGTTTAGGCACATCTTCATATTTTTGCCATGCCAATGCCATTTTTATGGCTTGTAAATTCATACAATGGTCTCCTAAGCCTTCATGTGAAGTTTCATGGCAAGATGACTCGTTTTCTATTTTTCATGATTTTTGAAATTTTTTACGGTTCGGGATTTTTTAAAATTTTTTTAGGAGTTTTGGCCCCAAATTTGGTAGACCTGATCCTTGTATTTTTGTTGGCAAGCAAAAAAAGTTTGGCTAAAAACTCAAAGTGTAGAAGATTTTTTAGCCATTTGAATGGTTACTGGTAGCAAACCTGTAAAATCTCATATGCTCTTTAAGGGGGTGTGAGTTGTCGAGGTTTGTTGAGGGATAGGGGGCCAATATAAGGGCTAAGTACAAGCACCCATCACACATTATGTGCGTACACCCCCCGGACCCCCAATTGTCGAAACCTCTAATACCGCCAATCAAGTTCTCCAACGATGCTTCGGTGATGGTGCCCCGGGCAAAAAAAATGCTGCACCAGCACGTGCCCCAAGCCCAACATGTGCACCGTGGCTCAAAATCAAACTTTGGCCAAGGCCTCAACCATCAACGACACATGATGGTGCATGGTGATGGCACATGCATCGACCATCATCGGCATAGGCTACCCTTTTGTACGGGCACTTGCCTCGACCGCCATCGGCACAAGCTAGCCCTTGGAATAGGTACTTGCCTCGACCACCATCAACACATGCATGCCTTGATGAGCATTGGTAGAAGATGGCCCTTGGTGTAGGCGGTTGCCTCGAGCACCATCGACATGTGTTGGGCCTTGATGAGGGCACATGCCTCAACCACCATCGTCACAAGCTGGCCATTGGTACGGGCACTTGCTTGGACCATCATCGGCACGTGCTATGCCTCATTCAGCATCGATAGAAGATGGTCCCTGATGCGTGTGGTTACCTCGAATACCATCGGCACATGCTGGGCTTTAGTACGGGTGGTTACCTCGAGCACCATTGGCATAAGCCAGCCCTTAGTGCAGGCACTTGCCTCAACCACCATCGACAGAAGATGGCCTCCGGTGTGGACGGTTGCATCGAACACCATCGACACATGCTGGGCCTTGGTGCGGGTGGTTGCCTCGAACACCATCGGCACATGCTAGGCCTTGGTGCGGGTGGTTGCCTCGAACATCATCGGCACATGTTAGGCCTTGGTACGGGCACATGCCTTGACCACCATCGGCACAAGTCAGCCCTTGGTGCGGGCACTTGCCTCAATCACCATCAACACGTGCCTCGATCACTGTCGGCACGTGCCATGCCTCGATCAGCATCAGCAGAAGATGGCCCCTAGTGTGAGCGGTTGCCTCAAACACCATCGGCACGTGCTGGGCCTTGGTGTGGGTAGATGCATTGACCACCATCAACGCATGCATGCCTCAATCAGCATGTGCATAAGTTGGAACCAGTACGGGTGTCACGGGCTCTAACCTTAGACTCAGAATGTGTGAGGCCTTAGGCTTGGAATCTCCTCCTTTATGCCTAAGTCAACCTAAAACACAAGCGTGGGGGCACTAAAACAATGGGAAGGGCTAATTACGCAAGTTAAAGAGAAACAACATAATAGGCAGAATGCAGGAAATATGCTCTGTATTCATTGAACAGAAGTGTTTGATGGTGTACAAATGAGGGTGGAGTAGCCCTCTATTTATAGTTGAGGCTCCAGCTACACTTAATGGCAATATCCCTAGAATAAAGGCTAAAATCAAGGGATTACAAAGATTACAATCAACCAGGATTCTAACTCTTGATTTCTAGGGTCAACCAAATCTGCCAGGAGGCTCCTGCTGATCCTACAAGCTTTCAGAAGCTTCACTTGCGTATCTCCCACATTGGGCCCTTCTAGATGTGGTGCGAGCAGCCTGCTGGCTAAGCCTTGGCCTCACGGGCTGGCCTGTAAGCTGGGATAGCATTTTGGCCTCGTCTCTTAGGCCTTGTGCACAAATACCAGCCAGCACACCTGGTGTGCAGGCCTCAACCTCTGGCTCGCATGCTAGTGCGCCTAATGTGCCTGGCATGCCCATCCAGTGGGTGACATTCTCCCCCACCTAATTGCGCAACACCCTCATTACGTCTTCTGCATGGTAGTACCTGATCTAGTCCCCAAACTACCATAAGTCCTCTGCTGGTTCCCAGCTCACCTCACTGTCTAGAAGTCCCTTCCAGTGCACGGAGTACTCTTGTCTTGGTTGACAATTTTTTTATCTCACCTCCCGATCAGCTATGATGCTGTAGACCTCTTTCTCATATGAGGCCTTTGCTCCTAATGGCTCACACTTTGACTCTGCCCGTCCTGGATCTCCCTCATCCTCATGGAACAGAGCATGCATACATGGAACATCGGGTGTACACTCGACTTGGGTGGCATATCCAACTTGTAGGCTACCTTGCCTACCCTCTTGAGTACTCGAGAAGGTCCCTCATACCTCCGTACTAGGCCTTTGTGCAGCCCCCTATGGCGTACAATGGGATGCAGCTTCACCAACACCAAGTCTCCAACCTGCTCTTGCCATGCCTTGGCAAACTTGTATGCTGCTGGATTCGACCCTGTATAACCTACAGCAATCGAATTGGGTGTTAGTGGTTGTTACCCTGTCACAACCTCAAATGGGCTCTAGTTCGTTGCCTTGCTCCTTTGCAAGTTGTAGGAAAACTGTGCAACATCTAATAACTTCGGCCAGTCCCTTTGTGTGGCACTCACATAGTGCTTGAGGTAGACCTCCAACAGTCCATTCACACGCTCAGTTTGCCCATCGGTCTGTGGATGCATGCTGGTGGAAAAGTTCAAGTCTGACCCCAACAGCTTGAACAACTTAGTCCAAAACCTGCCCGTGAAATGCCTGTCTCGATCACTAATAATGGTCCTTGACACTCTCCAATACTTAACCATGTTCTTCGGGAACAATCAAGCTGCTTCCTCAGCTGGGCACTCTTTGGTTGTTGGAAAACCTGTCCACCACTACCATGATGCTTTTAAACCCCTCTACTTTGGGTAGACCGACTATAAAGTCTAGAGAAACACTCTCCCATGGTCGCTCTGGCACTGGCAATGGCTCCAAGAGATCACCTGATTTCTTGAGCTCTACCTTGTCCTGTTGGCATACAAGATAAGTCTTCACATAGGCCTCCACATTGTCCCTCATGTGTAGCCAGTAGTACCGATCCTTGATCAGTGCCAAGGTGTGGCTCACTCTTGGGTGTCTAGCCCACCTTGAATCATGGCACTCTTGCAAAACTTCCTTGCAGAGCTTTCCAAGCTGCAGCACAAATAGTCTACTGCCCATGGTGTACAACAAACCATCATGCACCCAAAATCGCCTAGTCTTACCTTGGCTGTAGGATCATGTGCAAGTCCCTCCTTGATACGTGGCACCAGTAACCCCTCTGGTTGGCTAATGGTAGCAAGGTTAGCCTTCCTGCTCAAGGCATCTACCATTAGGTTCGCCAGCCCTGGCTTGTACTTCATATGGAAATCAATTTTTGCAAGAAAATCTTGCCATCTCGCCTGCTTGAGGGACAATTTCTTCTATGTCTGGAAGTAGCCGGTTGCCACATTGTCTGTCCTGACCATGAACCTAGACCCCAACAGGTAATGGTGCTAAGTGCACAAGTAGTGTACCACTACAGTCATCTCTTTCTCTTGGACTGTGTACTTATGCTCAGTGTCATTCAGCTTCCTACTCTCAAACACGACTGAATGTCCTTCCAACTCTGGTGAGAACTTTCTATAAGGGGCTCTAGCTAGCAGCTTGGCCTCGGACACTAGCTCGATCTTGTGGTCCACCTTTCTCTTATGTGGTAGCTGGCTAGGCAGCTTTGCGGGCATCACATCACTAAAGGTCTTTAACACCTATAGCACCTCTAATGGTGACTCAGTCTCCTTCTCCCTTGGTTCTTCATACTTCGGGGCTGCCAAGAAGGTGTCTTCTTCTTTGCTTATCACCTTGGCAAATTGGATGGTTGACACCACCTGCAACCCAACCCTAGACCCTCTCATCAATGGTACTAGGCATTGGCACTGTGCATCCAAGATGCAAATACAATTGGCAAAAGGCATAAAGAGGGTGTTAATCTGAACAAGGAAATCCAACCCAATCACAAACTCATAGTTGTCAAGGGGTATTACCACTATGGTCTCCTTGCCTTTCCAGTCTTCAAGCTATAACTCCACTCCCTATGCTACTCCAATGGCTAGAACCTCTTTGGAATTCACCATTTTAATGGTACCAGTCCCTTTCTGCACCTTTAGTTTGAGCTTTTGGACTCCGTCACCTA
This sequence comes from Durio zibethinus, assembly GCF_047325235.1. Taxonomy (NCBI): domain Eukaryota; kingdom Viridiplantae; phylum Streptophyta; class Magnoliopsida; order Malvales; family Malvaceae; genus Durio; species Durio zibethinus. The sequence continues at coordinate 13,822,743 of NC_143162.1, forward strand.
AAATAAAAAGATGAGAGGCACCTAAGTCCACCAGTGCACTCACCTTCTGACTCGCAACCATCAGATCCGCAAACATCAAGCCCTTTGGCTTGCGGCTCCCCTTACTCTGGACAGCATTGAGCACCAACAACCTAAGCTTTGCTGCCCCTGACTCTAGCTCCTCTTCAGACTCCTTGTTTACAGTAGCTAGCTTGCCTTTTTATGGGCAATTGCATGCTATGTGGCTCCCTCCACATAGGTAGCATGCTAGTGGCTCTCGATCCCCCTTTGCTTTCCTCTTACTTGTTGGTGGCTTCCTCTCACCATCCTTGGTTGAATGGTCTCGGTCCCCATCCTTGGACTCTCGGTCAGGGTCCTTCCCCTTGGACTACTTCTTTCGATCCCTATCGTCCCTGCCCTTACCCTTAGGCTTGGAAGACTCAAACTTGTTCAGAGGCTTAAACTTTATCAAGGACTCAATAGTAATCATGGCTTTAGCCAAGTCATGAACTCCCCTCCATTGTAGCTCATGCTTCACCCACAGCTTCAGCCCATCCATGATAGTAAATAAGGCATCCTTCTCACCTAGATCTGAGATCTGTAGCATTAGTTCGGAGAATTTTTGGACATACTCTCTTATGTCCCCTTGTTGGCTCAGCCTGCATAACTTTACTCGTGCCTCATCATCAGCATACTTCGGGTAAAATTGCTCTCTGAACACTTTTTGGAAGTTTACCCAAGTTCCAATCTTGGTGCTCCCATGCCTAACATCATCACACCTGTGCCTCCACCATAACAAGGCTACATCAGTGAGATACATAGCAGTAGTGCTTACTTTTATTGTCTCGTCCTACATGCCCATGGCCTGGAAATATTGCTCCATACCCCGTAGGTAGTTGTCTACTTCCTTGGCCACCCTAGTTCCCTTGAACTCTGTAGGCTTGGGGACATCCATCCTGGACTTAGACACTCCAGCAAACATGCCATTCCCAATGGCAGTCTTACAAGCAACAAGCTCACTGGCGAGCTCCTCCATCCGGTGATGCATGGCCTCCATGCCATCGCACAAGGTCAGCACTTTAGCCTCCAAGGCCTCATTCCTTTGGGTGATCACGTCCATGCCTTTATGGAGAGCAGCTTGTAGCTCACCTTAGATCTCCTCTCCCATAGAGTCTAGTGATGCAATGTGAGTCTCCACTTCCTCAAGCTTCTCCCCCATGTCTCCCATGGTCACCTCCACTTTGGCCAGCCTACCATCCATGGTAGATCATATATCTCTTAAACTGGCTTTCCTGCCTCTTCCATGCCCCTACTCTTGGGCCTCTGGTTGTTGGCTAGCAACATCACTTTGGGATGCCATCTCCTCAATCATGATCTAACCTACACAACACAAACACGTAAAACCGAACTTGCCTGATACCAACTGTCACGGGCTTTGACCTTAGACTCAGAATCTGTGTGGCCTTAGGCTTGGAATCTCCTTCTTTATGCCTAAGTCAGCCTAAAGCACAAGCGTGCGGGCACTAGAACAATGGGAAGGGCTAATTATGCAAGTTAAAGAGAAATAGGATAACAAGGCAGAATACTGAAAATATGCTCTGTATTCATTGAAACAGAAGTGTTTGATGGTGTACAAATGAGGGTGGAGAAGCCCTTTATTTATATTTGAGGCTCCAGCTACACTTAATGGCAATATCTTCGAATAAAGGCTAAAATCAAGGAATTACAAAGATTACAATCAATCAGGATTCTAACTCCTAATTTCTAGGGTCAACCAAATCTGCTAGGAGGCTCCTGCTGATCCTGCAAGCTTCCAGAAGCTTTACTTGCGTATCTCCCACCTTGGGCCCCTTTGGATGTGGTGCAAGTAGCCTATTGGCCAGGCCTTGGCCTCTCAGGCTAGCCTGCAAGCTGGGGGGGGGTTTTAGCCTCATCTCCTAGGCCTTGTGTGTAAATACCCACCAGCACACCTGGTGTGTGGGCCTCAACCTCTGGCTCGTGTGTTGGTGCACCTGATGTGCCTGGTGCGCCCGCCCAAGGCATGACATTCTCCCCCACCCAACCTTGTGACACCATTGTCACGAAGGCTGGCCGCCCTACCTACCTCCTTTAAGGTGCTTGGCATGGATCGAATGGTTTAGGGTTGGCTCTGATACCACTTGTCATGAATCAAGACTTAAGCTTCGAACCCACGTGGTTCTAGGACTCGGGTATCCACTCATTCGGTGTCCCAGATCAACCTACCTACCACGGTTCACACCCTTGTGAGGTATTATTCGCTTTGACCCCTTGGCTTCACGATTTTGTCCTACAAAAGGTGCCTCACAAGGAAGAGGTGGTGTGAACCCTTTTATACCCCAGTGACCCTCCTATTATGTTCGATGTGGGATTTAAGACTCTTTCTTAGGTCCATGACAGCAGGCACCTGCTCGATCAGCATAGGTAGAAGATGGCCCTTGGTACGGGCAATCGCATCGAACACCATTAGCACGTGCTAGCCTTTGGTACGGACACATGCCTCGACCACTATCGGCACCTGCTAACCCTCGATGCGAGATATGCTTGTTTGGAAAAAGTGTCCCTATTTTCAGACAATTTAAGGTCTACTAGTAGCATATCTGTAAAATCTCTAATGCTCTTTAGGGGGGGTGGTCTGGCACCCCCTCTCCCCCCACAGGGAAAGTGGGTGTGCATGATGGGCCTCTCATTGCGTACACCCAGGGCAACCTCCCTCGACCAAAATACAGGGCGTGCATGCCTTTCAACCATTTTGTCCGACGATTGGTTGCTCCGGTGACCGACAAGCACCCATGGCCTCGACCGGTTGGCGTGCATGTGAAAAAGGAGAGATAAGCATGAGTCATCAGCTCATGTTGACTACATCCCTACCCTTTGTACACACCACCCATTGCTCCTACCAATTGAATGGTCCATGAATTCATATGAGAGCTCCCTAATGCTCGCGCACCATTCGTAGGTGTCTTGAGCCCGGGCTGAGCACCAATGAGCACCACGACTGGGTGGTAGGTGGGTTTAGGCATATCTTCATATTTCTATCATGCCAATGCCATTTTTATGGCCTGTGAATTCATATGAGCACTCCCCAGTGCCCGCACACCACGCGCTGGTGTCCTGAGGTCGGGTCGAGCACCATGCGTGCCACGATCGGGTGGTAGGTGGGTTTAGGCACATCCTTAGATTCCAATGCCATTTTTATGGCTTGTAAATTGATACAATGGTCCCCTAAGCCTTCATGTGAAGTTTCATGGCAAGATGACTTGTTTTCTATTTTTTATGATTTTTGAAATTTTTTAAAGTTTGGGATTTTTTAAAATTTTTTGGAAGAAGTTTTGGCCCTAAATTTGGTACACCTGATCCTTGTATTTTCATTTGCATGCAAAAAAACATTCAGCTAAAAACTCAAAGTGTAGAAGATTTTGTGGCCATTTGAAAAAAGTGTCCCCATTTCAGACACTTGAATAGTTACTGGCAGCAAACCTGTAAAATCTCATATGCTCTTTAAGGGGCTGTGAGTTTTCAAGGTTTATTGAGGGATAGGTGACCAATATCAGGGCCAAGTAGAAGCACCCATTGCACATCATGTGCACACACCCCCCGGACCCCCAATCGTCGGAACCCCTAATGCCGTCGGTCAGGTTCTCTAGCAATGCTCCGACGATGGTGCCTCGAGTAAAAAAAATGCAGCACCAGTACATGCCCGAGCCCGACATGGGCACCTTGGCTCAAAATCAAACTTCGGCTAAGGTCTCGACCATCAATGGCACATGATGGTGCATGGTGATGGCACATGCATCGACCATCATCGGCATACGCTACCTTTTGATACGGGCCCTTGTCTCGACCGCCATCGACACAAGCTGGCCCTTGGAATAGGCACTTGCCTCAACTATCATTGACACATGCATGCTTTGATGAGCATCGACAGAAGATGGCCCTTGGTACGGGTGGTTGTCTCGAGCACCATCGGCACATGTTGGGCCTTGGTGAGGGCACATGCCTCGACCACCATCGTCACATGCTGGCCATTTATACAGGCACTTGCCTGGACCACCATCGGCACGTGCCATACCTCGATCAGCATCAATAGAAGATGGTTTCTGGTACGTACGGTTGCCTCAAACACCATCGACACATGCTGGGCCTTGGTGCAGAAGGTTGCCTCGAGCACCATCGATACAAGCTGACCCTTGGTGCGAGTACTTACCTCGACCACCATTGGCAGAAGATGGCCCCTGGTGTGGGCAGTTGCATCAAACACCATCAGTACATGCTGGTCCTTGGTGCAAGTGGTTGCTTTGATCACCATCGATAGAAGATGGCCCTTGGTGAGGGTGGTTGCCTCAAACACCATCGACACATGCTGGGCCTTGGTGCGGGCACATGCCTCAACTACCATCGGCACAAGCTGACCCTTGGTGTGGGCACAAGCTGACCCTTGGTGTGTGCCATGCCTCGATTAGCCTCAGTAAAAAATGGCCCCTAGTGTGGGAGGTTGCCTCAAACACCATCGACACGTGCTGGGCCTTGGTGCGGGCAGATACCTCGACCACCATTGGAGCATGCATGCCTCAATCAGCATGCACACAAGCTGAAATCGATGCGGGCACCTACCTCGATTAACATAGGCAAAAGATGGCCCTTGGTGCAGGCAGTCGCATCTAACACCATCGACACGCGCTGGCCTTTGGTGTTGGCACATGCCACGACCACCAACGGCACCTACTCACCCTCAGTGCGGGATATGCCTATTTGGAAAAAATGTCCCCATTTCAAAGACTTTAAGGTCTACTGGTAGTATATCTACAAAATCTTTAACATTTTTTAGGGGGTGGTGGTCTAGCACCCCCTCTATCAGCCCACGGGGGGAGTAGGTGTGCGTGATGGGCCTCCCATTACGTACACCCAGGGTAACATCCCTCGAGTGAAATATAAGGCGTGCATGCCTTTCGACCATTTTATCCAATGATTGGTTGCTCCGATAACTGGTAGGTGCCCATGGCCTCGATCGGTTGGCATGCATACAAAAATAGAGAGCCGAACTCGAGCCCGTGCATGTGGCAGATGCTGCCCTAGACCCCAGACCAAGTCTTCGAATCAGGCAATGGCTCCCTGGAGTGGTACGAGCAGAAGCTACGGTTACGGGCTTGGCCCGGCCAAGTCTTTTAGAATTTGACGATCTCGTGGTTCCTTCTCATCACCCACAAAAATGTCTTGGCCTTGATGAGGCTGTGCATGCAGTCGATGCTACCCAAGACCCTAGGAACAAGTCCCTGAATCGGGCAACGTCCCCTTGGAGGGGTGGCAGTAGAGCTCGCGTGTGCGATCTCGGCCAGGCCAATCATTGGTGGTATCGCGCAGTTGTTGCCTGTCGAATGGCTCGGGTAGACTCGTGGCCCTTGCTTGTGTTTTTCCCATGCCAAGCGGTTGTGGCATGGCCTTGCATGTCGTTTCCTCCACTCGCTCATTGAGTAATCGATCGGGTGGGTTGTGGACCGGTGCGTGTGGATGCTACCACTTGTATGCAATGGGCATATGAGTGGTGCTATGGTTGTGCATGTTGGTAGGCTCCGTGCTCGATGCATCAAACTGCCAACCCGTCATCCTCTTCAATCTCCCTCCATGTGGTCATCGTACCTCAAGGGTGCGATCGAGATCCTATGCTGCATACCTGAATCGATGGAAATCGGATGTCTCACCATCCCTCATCAGTCTTGTGTCTTGACGGACTATGATTCGGACGTTAATTATGGTCGGTGTCCCAAGCGTGCCACCCAATCCTCCGTGGCTGTATTGGCACACCGGTGTTCGAACGTGCTCTCGGATGCAAAACGTTTAGCGAGTGTGGGCTCTCGGCCCCCGTTCGTTCGATGCTATGCATTTCACGTGCTCGACACGCATGACGCTTGCACTCCACGTTGGGCTTTGTCCGTGGCTTGGTCAGTGCATCGAGGCCCCCGTGGTGCCAACGTCCCGAAGGAATGCTACTTGGTTGATCCTACCAGTAGTCATCTACTTGTCTCAAAGATTACGCCATGCATGTGTAAGTACGAACTAATTCAGACTGTGAAACTACGAATGGCTCATTAAATTAGTTATAGTTTGTTTGATGGTATCTACTACTCGAACAATCGTAGTAATTCTAGAGCTAATACGTGCAACAAACCTCAACTTTTGGAAGGGATGCATTTATTAGGTAAAAGGTCGACCTGGGCTACGCCCATTGCTCTGATGATTCATGATAACTCGACAGATTGCACGGCCTTTGTGCCGGTGACGCATCATTCAAATTTTTGCCCTATCAACTTTTGATGGTAAGATAGTGGCCTACTATGGTGGTGATGGGTGATGGAGAATTAAGGTTCGATTCCAAAGAGGGAGCCTAAGAAACGGCTACCACATCTAAGAAAGGCAGCAGGCGCGTAAATTACCCAATCCTGACATGGAGAGGTAGTGACAATAAATAACAATATCGGGCTGTATGATTCTGGTAATTGGAATGAGTACAATCTAAATCCCTTAACGAAGATCCATTGGAGGGCAAGTCTGTTGCCAACAGCTGCAGTAATTCCAACTCCAATAGTGTATATTTAAGTTAATGCAGTTAAAAAGCTCGTAGTTGGAACTAGGGTTGGGTCATCCGATCTACCTCACGGTGAGCATCGGTCTACTCGTCCCTACTGTTGATGATGCGCTCCTAGACTTAATTACCCAGGTTGTTCCTCTGGCACTATTACTTTAAAGAAATTAGAGTATTCAAAGTAGGCCTACGCTTGTATACATTAGCATGGGATAACATCATAGGATTTCGATCTTATTATGTTGGCTTTCAGGATCAGAGTAATGATTAACAGGGACAGTTGGGGGCATTCGTATTCCATAGTCAGAGGTGAAATTCTTGGATTTATGAAAGATGAACAACTGTGAAAGCAGTTGCCAAGGATGTTTTCATTAATCAAGAACGAAAGTTAGGGGCTCGAAGACGATCAGATACCATCTTAGTCTTAACCATAAAAATTATCGACCAGGGATCGACGGATATTACTTTTAGGACTCCGTCAGCACCTTATGAGAAATCAAAGCCTTTAGGTTTTAGGGGAAGTATGGTCGCAAGGCTGAAACTTAAAGGAATTGACGAAAGGGCACCACCAAGAGTGGAGCCTACGGCTTAATTTGACTCAACACGAGGAAACTTACTAGGTCTAGACATAGTAAGGATTGACAGATTGAGAGCTCTTTCTTGATTCTATGTATGGTGGTGCATGGTCGTTCTTAGTTGGTGGAGCGATTTGTCTGGTTAATTTCGTTAACAAACGAGAACTCAGCCTGCTAACTAGCTACATGGAGGTGATCCTTCATGGCTAGCTTCATAGAGGGACTATGGCCATTTAGGCTAAGGAAGTTTGAGGCAATAACAGGTCTGTGATGCCCTTAGATGTTCTGGGTTGCACGCGCACTACACTGATGTATTCAACGAGTCTATAGCCTTGGCCGACAGGCTCGGGTAATCTTCAAAATTTCATCATGATAGGGATAGATCATTGCAATTGTTGGTCTTCAATGAGAAATTCCTAGTAAACGTGAGTCACCAGCTTGCGTTGACTACGTCCCTACCTTTTGTACACATCACCCGTCGCTCCTACCGATTGAATGGTCCGGTGAAGTGTTCAGATCACGGCGATGTGGATGGTTCACCACCTACGACATCACGAGAAGTCCACTGGACCTTATCATTTAGAGGAAGGAAAAGTCGTAACATAGTTTTTATAGGTGAACCTATGAAAGGATCATTGTCGAAACCCCGCTCGACGGACTACCCACGGATGCGTTAACGAAACATCGAGGGGATGATGGTGCCCCCATGCCTCGAGTCCTTTCCATCCCTGGATAGGTGAGACGATCACTTTGTCCCCCCTACCGGGTGAGCAAAATGATCGACATCATCTCGTTCGTTGTCGAACAACGAACCCCTAGCGTGAATCGTGCCAAGGAACCGAAACAGAAACGGAGTGCACAAGCCGTTGCCATCCCGTTCGCGGTGCATGCATGGGTGGCACCGTGACTTCTTTTATCGTAAAAAAATGAAATGACTTTTGGTAATGGATATCTTGGCTCTCGCATCGATAAAGAACGTAGCGAAATACGATACTTGGTATGAATTATAGAATCTCGTGAACCATCGAGTCTTTGAACGCAAGTTACACCTGAAGCCATTAGGTCGAGGGCACGCCTGCCTGGGTGTCATGCACCATCGCCCCCTCTCAAGCCCTCTGCCATCGAGCTTTGAGGGAAGGGGGCAAGCGGAAGATGACCTTCCGCGATCCCGTAGGTCGTGGTTGGCCCAAAAGCAAGTCCCTGACAATGACAGCACCGTGACCGTCGGTGGTAGAGCTCCTGGCGTGCCTCGTCCCAGGTGACCCGCGCTCATTGTCCACCTGAACCCCATCAGACTGCATTGCTTGATCAATGCTTGCATCATGACCCCAGGTCAGGCAGGATCACATGCTGAGTTTAAGCATATCAATAAGTGGAGGAAAAAAAACTTACCAAGATTCCCCTAGTAACGGTGAGGGAACCGAGAAGAGACAGCTTGAGAATCGGGTGCCCCCGACGTTCGAATTGCAGTCTGAAGAAGCATCCTCAGTGATGGACCAAGCTCAAGTCCCCTGGAAAGAGGCGTCAAAGAGGGTGAGAGCCTCGTTGTGCCCGAACCCTGTCACACCACGAGGCGCTGTCAGCTAGTCAGGTTGTTTGGGAATGCAGCCCCAATCGAGCGGTAAATTCCATCCAAGGCTGAATACGGGTGAGAGACCGATAGCGAACAAGTACCATAAGGGAAAGATGAAAAGGACTTTGAAAAGAGAGTCAAAGAGCACTTGAAATTGTCAGGAGGGAAGCGGTTGGGGGCCGACGATGCACCCCAGTCGGATGTGGAATGATGAGAGTCGATCCATCGATCAGCTCGGGGTGTGGACCACCGCGAGTCACGATGTTGACCAAGCCCGAGCTTTTGATGTGCCCACGGAGACATCTTCACCACAATCATGGAATGCAGCAGGTGCTGTCTCGACGTGCCTCAGCACATCGTGCTTCTGGCTTCGACCTGCGAGCTCCCCATCCGACTCGTCTTGAAACACGAACCAAAGAGTATGACATACGTGTGAGTCAACGAGCCAGGAAACCTATGAGACACAAGAAAGCTTATTGGCAGGATCCCTCGTGGGTGCACCATCGACCGACCTTGATCTTCTGAGAAGGGTTCGAGTGCGAGCATGCCCGTCGAGACCCAAAAGATGGTGAACTATGCCTGAGCGGGGTGAAGCCAGAGGAAAATCTGGTGGAGGCCCGCAGTGATACTGACGTGTAAATCATTCGTTGGACTTGGGTATAGGGACAAAAGACTAATCGAATGGTCTAGTAGCTAGTTCCCTTCGAAGTTTCCCTCAGGATAGCTGGAGCCCCCGATGAGTTCTATCAGGTAAAGCCAATGATTAGAGGCTCGGGAGCACAGGGAAAACTTACCAAGTCCAGACATAGTAAGGATTAACAGAATAAGAGCTCTTTCTTAATTCTATGGGTGGTGGTGCATGGCCATTCTTAGTTGGTGGAGCGATTTGTCTGGTCAATTTCGTTAATGAACGAGACCTCAGCCTGCTAACTAGCTACGCGAAAATGATCCTTCGTGGCTAGTTTCTTAGAGGGACTATGGCCGTTTAGGCCAAGGAAGTTTGAGGCAATAACAGGTTTGTGATGCCCTTAGATGCTCTGGCCGCACGCATGCTACACTGATGTATTCAATGAGTCTATAGCCTTGGCTGATAGGCCCAGGTAGTCTTTGAAATTTCATCGTGATAGGGATAGATCATTGCAATTGTTGGTCTTCAACGAGGAATTCCTAGTAAGTCCGAGTCATCAGCTCGCGTTGACTATGTCCCTACCCTTTGTACACACCGCCTGTCACTTTTACCGATTGAATGGTTCAGTGAAGTGTTCGGATCACGATGACCTGGATGGTTCACCGCCCATGACGTCACAAGAAGTCCACTGAACCTTATCATTTAGAGTCAGGAGAAGTCATAACAAGGTTTCCGTAGGTGAACCTGCGGAAGGATCACTATCGAAACCCTGCTCGACGGTCGATCGACAGACGCGTTAAGAAAACACCAAAGGGGCGAGGGTGCCCCCGTGCCCCGAGCCCTTTCTGACCCTGGGCAGGTGTGATGGTCACTTCATCTCCCCTACCGGGTGGGTGAAATGATCGACATCGTCTCACTCGTTGTCGAACAATGAACCCACAGCGTGAATCACTCCAAGGAACCGAAACTGAAATGGAGCACGTGAGCCATCACCATCCCATTGGCGATGCATGAGCGAATGGCACTGCGACTCCTTTTGTCGTAAAAAAATGAAATGACTCTAGGCAACGGATATCTCGGTTCTCGCATCGATGAAGAACGTAGCAAAATACGATACTTGGTGTGAATTATAGAATCTCGTGAACCATCGAGTCTTTGAACATAAGTTACGCCCGAAGCCATTAGGTCGAGGGCACGCTTGCCTGGGTGTCATGCACTATCGCCCCCCCCCCAAACCCCTGCCATCGAGCTCCAGGGGAAAGGGGCGAGCGAAAGATGGCCTCCCATGATCCCATCGGTCATGGTTGGCCAAAAAGTGAGTCCCCGACAATGACAGCGCTGTGATCATCGGGGGTAAAGCTCTCGATATGCCTCATCCCTAGTGATGCACTCTCATTGTCCACCTAGACCTCGTCGGACCCCCCACATCACTCGATCGATGCTCACGTCACGATCCCAGGTCAGGCGGGATCACCCGCTAAGTTTAAGCATATCAATAAGCGAAAGAAAAGAAACATACCAGGATTCCCCTAGTAACGGTGAGCGAACCGAGAAGAGCCCAACTTGAGAATCGGGTGCCCCCGACATCTAAATTGTAGTCTAAATATGGACGAGAGATCAATAGCAAACAAGTATCATGAGGGAAAGATGAAAAGGACTTTGAAAAGAGAGTCAAAGAGTGCTTGAAATTGTCGGGAGGGAAGCGGATGGGGGATCGGCTTGGGGCGTGGACCGACGCGGGTCGTGGTGATGGCCCAAGCTTGGGCATTCGATATGCCCTCAGAGACATCATCACCGTGATCATGGAATGCAGCACGCGGTGTCTCAGCATGCCTTGACACCTGCGTGTTCCCCATCTGACCCATCTTGAAACACAAACCAAGGAGTCTGACATGTGTACGAGTGAATGGGCCAAGAAAGCTGTAAAGCACAAGAAAGTTGATTGATAGGATCCTTTATGGGTGCACCATTGATCGACCTTGATCTTCTAAGAAGGGTTCGAGTGAGAGCATGCCCATCGGGACCCGAAAGATGGTGAACTATGCCTGAGCGGGGTGAAGCCAAAGGAAACTTTGGTGGAGGCCCACATCGATACTGGCGTGCAAATCATTCGTCTGACTTGGGTATAGGGGTGAAAGACTAATCAAACCGTCTAGTAGCTAGTTCCCTCTGAAGTTTTCCTCAGGCTAGCTGAAGCCCCAACGAGTTCTATTGAGTAAAGCCAATGATTAGAGGCATCAGGAGCATAATGCCCTCGACCTATTCTCAAACTTTAAATAGGTAAGACGACGTGACTACTTCGTTGAGCTGTGCCACAGAATCGAGAGCTCCAAGTGGGCTATTTTTGGTAAGCAGAACTGGTGATGTGGGATGAACTGAAATCTGAGTTACGGTGCCCAACTACGTGCTAACCTGAAACCCATAAAGGGTGTTGCTTGATTAAAACAGTAGGACGGTGGTCATGGAAGTCAAAATCCACTAAGGGCTGCCAAGAAGGTGTCTTCTTGTTTGCTTACCGCCTTGGCAAATTGGATGGCTGACACCACCCGCAGCCCAACTCCAGACCTTCTCTTCAATGGCACAAGGCATTGGCATCGTGCATCCAAGATGCAAACACAATCGACAAAAGGCACACAGAGGCTGTTAATCCGAACAAGGAAATCCAACCCAATCACAAACTCATAGTCGTCAAGGGGTATTACCTCTATGGTCTCTTTGTCTTTCTAGTCTCCAAGCTGTAACTCAACTCCCTGTGCTACTCCAATGGCTGAAACCTCCTTGGAGTTCACCGTTTTAATGGTACCAGTCCCTTTTTACACCTTTAGTCTGAGCTTTCGGGCTCCATCACCTGAAATAAAAAGATGTGAGGCACCTGTGTCCACCAGTGCGCTCACCTTCTAACCCG